>NC_069501.1:346438547-346498547 GCF_027579735.1 Bombina bombina | reverse complement strand
AGAACAAAGTGAATTTGCTACTAGGAGTACATTCTCTACAAATTATAGGTTCTATCTGAATCATGAAATATTATTTATTTTTCTTTAAAGGGACAGTAAACACCAGAATTGTTGTTGTTTTAAAAGATAGATAATCCCTTAATTACCCATTCCTCACTCCTCGGTAAATTCACATGCAGGAGCTCATTGTTATATATATGAAACACATAAACTAACGCCCTGTAGTGGTGAAAAACTGTCAAAATGCATTTAGATTAGAGGCGGCCTTCAAGGTCTAAGAAATTACCATATGAAACTCCAAGGTTTAGCTTTCAACTAAGAATGCCAAGAGAACAAAGTAAAATAGGTGATAAAAGTAAATTGGAAAGTTGTTTAAAATTACATGCCCTATCTGAATCATGAAAGTTTTTTTTGGACTTGACTGTCCCTTTAAGAGAGAAGTTTGCTTTTGATAACCCTTTAAAGTAATGAAGCATGGGTAGAGCTGAAGGGGCACTACATACAACAGGGAATTCATTTTCTTTAGTCCTTACTTCAACAGAATTGTAATATATAATAACAGTGGTCTCAGTGAAAGTAAACAGGCACTGAGGGTTAAAAGACAAGCGAACTCTCAAACGCTCTATAAAACACATATTTATGTGTAGTCACTACTTTGTCGCATGCTTGCACCACGAATTGCAGGAAATTAAAAAACGGATTATAATTACACAATTTATTCATGCACCTTTGTTTAGTGTAGCTAGCACTCACATAAGCAATTAGCTATTTTATTTGTTATTGATGGACCAATGTAACATATTCTGAAATATTACAGAAAATAGCACCACTTAATCTAGCAACATGTAAAGCAAATAAAAGGATCTCACACCTACACCAAAGCCTCTACAGTTGAGGAAGCAGCAAGACATTAAAGAATAAGATTAAATGAAAAGCAGAATTTTCTCATTTTCAATTTCAGAGGTGTTGTAGACACAACTAGTATGTTAGGGCATTAAGAATATGTTTATATGTGAATAAAATAACTAAATTAAACTAAATTACAGTGTCAAAGTTAAAGGACATTTGTTTCAAATTCTTAACTTTCTATTGAGGACTGGAGACCACATCCAAATTATGGAGACACCTCTCTTTAGGATATTTTGGATTAGGACAAAAAGAAGGAACAATCAACTCACAATTGATGTTATCAGAAGAAAACACCTTACAAAACCTATTTTTTTTTTAAAATGCCTTATTTCTGAAGTAAAACAAGATAAGGAGGCTCATAACAAAGAGCAGTGAAATCAGAAATTATTTTAGCATAAGAAATAGCCAAAACATTCCAGACGTTCCAGGACAAAACTGAATATCCAAAACATGCATAGGATCAAAAAGGAGAAACCTGCGAAATTCTGAACAAACTAATTAAGATTCTATTGAGGAGAAATTGGCTTAAAATACAGGAGTAATCATGACTAAGGCCTGGATAAAATTCTGAATATCCAGAAAGGTAGCAATCTTCTTGTGAAACAAAACAGAAAGGGTAGAGATATGGCTCTTAAAAGAACTAGCGGATAAACTGTATCCAGACAATCTTGAAGAAATAGAAGAATTCTAGGAATTCTAAAAGAAAGTCAACTAAGACCATGTTCCGCATACTAGAAAATAAAAGCTTTCCACAACTTGTGAAAAAAACTACCTTGTCACAAGTTTACAGGCCTGAACTTATGTTTCAAGGACAGAAACAGAAATACTTTTTTTGCCTTAAAACCAAGCATTCAATCTACAAACCATAAAGTTTAGAGATCTTAGATCCTGATTAAAAATTGACTTTGAAACTGAAAGCTTGCAACACAGGGGAAGAGGTCATGGAAGATAACTGGACATCTGTATCAGAGCTGCAAACTAAATCCTAAAATACCAAGTTGAAACAATCTGGATTACTGATGATACCTCCTGCTTGATCCATGCTATTATCCGTGGTAACAGAACAAGAGGTGAAAAAATATTTAGGCCTGAGGAAACAAGGAACTACTAAAGCTTCCACAAACTGTGCCTGAGGGTCCCTGGACCGCTTAAAGAATTTGGGAAGGTATATGTTCAAATGAGAAGCCATTAGATCTACTTCAGGACGACCCCAAAGGTCTACAATCTGACTGAAGGCTTACAGATGAAGAGACTATTCCTTGGATGAAGGGATTGCTCTCCACCCACATCAGAAATCGGGGAAACCTCCCTCATCGCTGATAATAGATGAAAGCCACTGCTGTGACATTGTATGACTGGAAACGCAGATAAATCTCTCTTTTCAGGAGAGGCCATAACTGAAGGACCCTGAAAAGTTACAGAATATATATTGATAACTTCATCACTGAAAGTAACTAAACTGTGGTCTCTGGGACACCCAGACTGCACCCAACCTCTAGACCTGCATCTGTTGAGATTACAGTCTAATTTGGACGGACAAAGAATGCTTACAGAACAGACCAATGACTGATCCACCAAGAAAAAATAGTATATTATATCAAACAAACCTGAAGAAGCCTTATGTGAAACCAAACAAAAGGAATCACATCTGAGGCTTTTAATCATCAGACCTAAAACTTACATACAAATAGCTACAGAAGGACAAGAAACTAACTGAAGATTTACACAAGCTGAGAGAGACTTCATCCTTCTCTAATCTGTCAAAAAAAGAGTTATGGAGACTAAAATAATCCTAGACTGAGGGGACAGAGAACTTCTTGAAAACAACAAAAGTCTTTTGGAAAGAGAAAAAGCTAAAATGTAAAGATGGAACCTGTACCAAGAAATCATCCAGGGAAGGAACAATCAAAAACCCTGAGCTCTTATGACAGATACGAGAGACCCCAGAACCATCTACAAGTTTCTATTTTGAAAAAAAGGATACCTAAGAAGCATAATTAAAATTTCCAAAATCAGAACAAGTTCATTTTTTAATTCGGAAAAATAAAAATGTAGGGATAAAAACCCTGAAACTTTTTTAATTTTTACACCCATAGAATCCAGATCTGAAATCGACTGAAAATGAGATAGAGGACTTGGGAAGCCTTGATCTTAAACCTATTCTATATCCTAGGGAAATAAAGTTAAGAACCCATGGCTCTGGAACAGAATGAAACCAAGCCACCTAAAAAAGGCATAATCTGCTCCCTACCAGAAAATAGATTGTGGATCACATCTTTGACTGTTGAGACCTGTTTAAGAGCGTTAATAATCCATAGTGCTTCGGATGAGTGCTAACCTGGTGATAGGCCGATCACACAGACATGCTCATAATACTAAGTGTGCTAAGAAATGAAGCACACCAAAAAAAACCTGCACATACATGTCATTAACATACAAAAAATAATTTGTGTAATTACGCCAAGGCCAAAAAAAATGATGCACGTATAAAGCCAAAGCGTGAAATAAATGACACACACAAACAAGCTAATGCATGAAAAAAATGACTCAAGCAAGCAAACTGACGCGTGAAAAAAAATTGATGTGCACAAATAAAGCAACATGTAAAAATGTAAAAAACTTAAAACACACCACAAGGCCTAGATAGGGTAGAAATAAGGTACTTTTAAACCCATGCCTAAAATGCTGACAGAATAGACCCCAGACAACTATATGAGAGAGTACCTACTAATAGCTTATTTGCTAAGCCGGTGCCCAAAAAAATTTGCACACTTACCCGATAGGCACCCTTACTACTGGACTTACCATAAGCAGAAAAAACTGCTTCCAGTAGATAGCTGATCTATATATATGGACTATAACATTGAACCGACAGGAGAAGGCTAGGGACCAGCCCCTGCAAACCTTTGGCAGGGCTCTGTCCAGACTATAGCTCTCTGAGGGGAAAACCGGGTCTCAAATTGGTTTTAAGAACCCTTCTCATAAACATCTAGAGTACCTTACTTTTTCATCTCCTCCTGTGAAGGCAAAGACAAGACTAGTTTCGAGTAACATGGGAGGGTTTTTTTAAGGGCTCTGGGAGTTTTGGTTAGGAGTATAATTCCTAGGTGGACTCTCACCACCTTTTTGAAAAAAATATATACATATGTACATACATACATACACACTATGGGGCCGATTTATCAAGGGCCGAACGGCCCCTGATGCCCCCGTTTCCGTGAGAGCCTTCAGGCTTGCCAGAAACAGCAGTTATGAAGCAGCGGTCTTAAGACCAGCTGTTCCTTAACTGGACCGCTACCTCTGAGGCTGTGGACATCAATCCGCCCGATCCTATACAATCAGCTGATTGACACCCTCTGCTAGCGGCAGATTGGCCGCGAATCTGCAGGGGGAGGCATTGCACAAGCAGTTCACCAGAACTGCTTGTGCAATGTTAAATACCGACAGTGATGTCTGGCGGACATGATACGCTACAGCATATCATGTCCGCCAGACAATGATAATTCGGCCCTTATGCCTATATGAAAATTAATACATGTATGTCTTTGAAAGAATAGGTCAGTTTGGTTTTACATATGTTTTGTGATATGAACCCATGCCCTCAAAAGGTCATTGAACAAGAACGACTCTTGTGTAAAAATTGTGCTTGTGCCACACTCCCTATAGAGGCCAAAAATCTAACTTTGTAGTCTACAAATCAAATTTCTGGTTTAAGCAATTAGCAGCGTTTTAAAAAGTTAGATTACAGTCTTACAGTAAATTAACATTGGGAGGTGTGTATGTGTATCAGTATCTATGCATTATACATGCATATTTGTTTTTGTGTATATATGTTTTTGTTTACCTCACCCAATGTACATCTTCCATGGCTGTGAAGAGTTGGTCTTTGCTGTCCTACCTCATACCTCTGTTCTTTACCGATCCCTCACTGCTCAGACATGCAATGTAACTGGCATCTTCGCTTAGACACATGATCTTAGTCATTTTTTTTATTTGTGCATCAGCAATTAAGTAATGCACTGCATAACATCTGCATACAATATAAAATGTTTTTAAAGCATTTAAACTGTCATTTTTGTTGGCGAAAATTGCATTTTTTTGCAATCCAGGGACACATCTCTTTAAAAACATCTTGAGTTTCTACCTTATCTCCTTTGTTATAGCCAATTAGGTACAAATATAAATGAGCATCTACAAATACTAGGCAACATGTAGGAAGGTTACAGTTCTGAATTCAAGGGAATGCACTCCAGCCTCTCTGTGGGCTTCTATAGTGTCATCTGTGTTCCCTTTAAATAAGTTTGAGTAGTTATTTTTAAAGGTGAGTTCAGAAATAACCTCATACAAAGAAGCATAGATATATAATAGTTATTAATTACTCATTTGCACCATACAGTTTCTTTTCACATTTTTTTTACATACATTTATTTTTTCTATATCCCACTGTAATCTAAATAAAAACATAAAATAAAAGACAATAGTTATTTTTTTATTTTTTTATTGAAATTTAAATTGCTATTACTTTTAAAATGTTTTCTGTCAACTATATGAAAGAATAGTAATTTAACGTGCTAATTTGTTTTATTTATTTGAAAATATAAAAGCTGAAAAGAAACGGGAAATTCATATTTGTTCATAACTGGACACCCCAGATGGCAGATAAGGTCAACTCCCATAGCTATATTGGTTGAGAGGAACACCCCCCCCCCAACACACACAGAAGCTTGAAGACAATAAAATACAGTTTTGTTAACACAGGAATAATGCATTTTAACATTTTCTAGAAGCAACAAAGAGGCAAAAAGGTGCATATTTCTATCATGTGGAAATTATTAAAAATATTTTTGCATGCAGATTATTTTTAGAAGGGACATTAAAACCATTTTTATGTCTGCATCAGAAAATATTCACTGCATTGCAAAAGATTTGCATGCAAAATAAATGCATTTAAAACTGTTATTTTGCAGTTGGAAGTCACACTCCTTGGAATGCCTTCTGCTTGTTGTTATCTTAAAGGGACAGTCAACACCAGAATTTTTGTTGTTTTAAAAGATAGATAATCCCTTTATTACCCATTCCCCAGTTTTGCATAACCAACACAGTTATATTAATACACTTTTAATCTCTGTGATTAACTTGTATCTAAGCATCTTCTGACAGCCCCCTGATCACATGACATTTTATTTATTATCTATTGACTTTCATTTTAGACAATTAGTGCAGTGTCTGCCACAATTCACAGGCGTGCTCACAATGTTATCTATATGGCTTACAGGAACTAGCTCTCCCCTGTTGTAAAAAGCAAATACAAAAGCATGTGATTAGAGGCGGCCTTCAAGTGCTTAGACATTATCATATGAGCCTTCCTAGGTTTAGCTTTCAACTAAGAATACCAAGAGAGCAAAGCAAAATTGGTGATAAAAGTAAATTAGAAAGTTGTTTAAAATTACATGCCCTATTTGAAACATGAAAGTTTTTTTTGGACTTTACTGTCCCTTTAAGGCTGTGACACACCGCAAGCGATGCAGCGCGAGGCAGCTGCTTCGCGCCGTGTCGCATCGCTTTTGAAGTTCAAATATTTCCACTCTGAGCGCTCAGCTACGCGACCTGATGCAGCTGAGCGAGCAGAGATGAAAAGGCAGGACACACTAATCGCGCACAGCCGCATCACTTGTGGTGTGTCACAGCCTTTACTCCCTTTGTAGTAGGCAGTTAGGGAGAGACATATATGGACTATATATGGATGTAGGAAGGTTATACATATATTGCTCAAGACAAGTGCACACTCCTGCTCTCATGAAAAGGAGTTAAGTTGTAAAAAACATAGTAAACTGGAAATGGGGCAATAAATCCAAATGAAATTTTCATGGCTCAGATAGAGCATGAGGTTTTAAGAGACTTTTTAATTTACTTCGGTTACAAAATTGAATTTGCTCTCTTGGTGTAACTTTGTTGGAAAAGCATATCTAGGTAGGCTCAGGAGCAGCAATGCACTACTGTGAGTTAGTGAGTATTTGGTGGCGTCACACACATAGCCATCTTGTGATTGGCTCACCAAATGTTTTCAGCTAGTTCCCAGCGGTCCATCATGCTCTGGGACTGACTTTAACAATGTGCTTAAAGTGAAAGTAAACTTACCTTGTTTATGTTCTTCACTAACATTCTTTATGCCCAAATAATATGAGTTTCATTCATCGAGTTTGCAGCAGTTATCTGTCAACTAAGTTATGACCGCAATTCAACCCGTAATGTATAAAAAAAATTGCTCCTGGTCATGTTTTCCCAATAACAAATTGAAATTCTGGCCATTAGGTGGCTGTCAAGCTACGTCATCCGGCTATTTTTTAATCTGCGCATGCGCCAATTTATATTATGCAGACTTAGTTTTGTTGCGCGCTCCCGTTTCGCGCATGCGCATTCTTCCCCCCATGCAATAAAGACTAAACGTCGTGATAGCTGCGGTCTTGGAAAATGGGTCACGGATTGAAAAAAATTGTAGCCACTCTGTTTGGAATATAACATAGCACTGAATGAATACATTATTGTTATTTATTCAATACTATGTTGCTAGCGCAATTGACGCATGCACGTTGTAGACATGTTCCACTGAGAATCTCATGGTCTGGGGAGTGATGGAGCACCTGTTCAATGTGAACGCGGATTTGACATACGTATGGACTGGGTGGGACCGCTCTATACATCAGCACAAAGAAATAGAATGTAAAAAAAAGTTAGCGATCTCAGTATATTTAACACATTAGAATTAGGATTAGATTGATGTGTTCTAGAGGCTCTAAGTTTATTTTCACTTTAACCCTTCTGCAGGGGTAAAATGCATAATTATATGTAATCAATAGTATAATAACACATTATAGCATTTTTATTTGCTTTTTCATGCCATTTAATAATTGTATGCTCTGTCTGAATCATGACAGATTCAATCTGTTTTGCATGTCCTTTTAAGAAAATAAAGTTTTGTTTTTCAGTTAGGAAGCATCTGTTTATTAAAGAAGACTTAAATTAAATTATCATGTCCTGTTTTAGATTCAACAAAAAAGAAAAAAAAAATGAAATTTGCGTGTACATCACAGCTGTTCCTAATGTACGTTATTATGAAGAGATCTTTATATTGCATGTAACATAATTGGTTATCCTCTTGGTTAGGCTTTATTTTCCTTGCATGTCAGCACAACTGATGCTTTATATACAACATCTTTCTCACTAAATGACAGAATTACTAATGTTGTACCCTGCAGGGTTCTAACACGTTGTCATCTCTGAAACGCACAAGTAAAAACTTGCAGCACCACCCATGTGATCCATAATGCCCAACTCAATTATCACTGTGTTAGAAACCTCCCATCGGTAACGGGAATGAGTTTCATACATTAATATATTTAATGGTTCATTGCAGCAATATATTTTTAGCACTGTGTCACTGAACACTGGAAACAACATAGAAAAAAAATGAGCTGAGGCCATTCTGCAGTCTGCCAAGAAAAGCTTAATTGCTACAATCATTAAAAGGACACAAAACAAACTACAGTCATCATTATATAGTAAAGCATGATCAGGGCTGGACTGGGGATAAAAAGCATCCCTGAAAAAATATGAAGATCAGCCCTATTTTCAGTTGACTCATTAGAATGTGCGTGCCTTATTTTTTTCACCTAATAATTTTTTTTTAGAATTAAATTATATGGCTTTGTATTTAAAAAAGTGTTATTTAGGCACCCTACAACCCAACTACATCAATTAATCACCCATTTAAATAGTAGCTTTCCAGCCCCAGCTTCTTCAGCCCACCGGGAAATCTCCTGGTATCCTGGTAGGCCAATCAGGCATTGAACAAGTATATTGGGGTGGATGCCAAAAAGATTGTGTTGCTTTTAGCATTTTAAAGGAAATAGTTTTATTTTGGAATAACACCAAATACATTGAGATTTTAATACAAAATGTTTACATTAAAGGTAATAAAAAAAGTTTTGCAATATATCTTCTTTATTTTGTCTCCTGTTCTTGTAATCTAACTCTGAAAAGTGTGGATTGGAGAATTGAAAGTGGACATGACAGGATTACGCCTAACCTTGCAACATATCTGTTTTTGATTGGCCTATCAGGGGTTATCAGGTAAGAAACTGCAAAAAACTGCAAGTTTTACAAATTAAATGATTGTGGCGTACCTTGTATACTCCAAATAAACAAGGATATGAAAATCCAAATAAAACTTTCAAGCAAGAAGGGCGGAACTTCTATTGGTGCAGCAGGTGCAGTTGCACCAGGACCTAAGTCATGGGGGGCCCCATAGTAGCCAGTCTATACATAGAGGCAGAATTATCAAATGTCTGTCGGACCTGATCCGACAGTGAAGATCAGGTCCGACAGACATCGCTGAATGCGGAGAGCAATACGCTCTTCGTATTCAGCATCGCACAAGCAGCTCACAAGAGCTGCTGGTGCAATGCTGCCCCCTGCAGACTCGCGGCCATTCGGCCCCCAGCAGGGGGGTGTCAATCAACCCGATCGTACTCGACTATGTATAAAATATGTATTAATGAATACAGAGAACGGAATGTGAAATATTCATATTTTCATGATGGGTTAGCGAACATGAGAATATGCGATTGGGTTTGTGCGAGAGTGTTTTTTTTTCTACCCACTTTTTTTCCCCATTGACTTTTATGGGGGAATATGTGAACGCACACAAGATATTCTAAGTTTGCCTTTTTGCACTTGTCAGTTTAGCGTGCGAGCGAAAACAGTTTATTTTCAACTCATAATACGTGCGCAACCCAATGAGTGCAAAAAGCTTACTTCTAGCTCAATTAACACCCGAGCGGCATCGTTACATAGTGCTTCACTTGTAATCTGGCCCTAAATATTTTAGTAGTATTTTTGTATCAGCCAAGTTGCTTTCTAAGATTAATTTAACATCTAGATTTCCAACATTCCTCTACAACATTCTGCTCATTTTACAATTGAATGTTCTCTGTATAAGCAGGGGCTGCTACGTTTATATACATTTTATGGACCAGACAAACTTTCAGAGGCTGGGGAAATGTTTGTGTAGATAAATGAGTAGGATAAACATTGGTGCTCTACCTTGGCTCTCGTATAATATTTTTGCCTAAAACATTTCCTACCTTACTAATACAGTTATTGCTTTTCCATTTGAGCCTACAACTCCGGGAATCGGTAAATTCTCTAACTTGTATATTTTTCCCCTCAACTGTTTTTCTTGCAGTTGTTCTGTCATTGTCTATTTACTCATTCACATCTCTTTCTTTTAAAGGGACATGAAAACTCAAATTTCTCTTTAATGATACAGATAAATAATACATTTTTAAACAACTTTCCAATTTACTTCTATTATCAATTTTGCTTCATTATCTTGGTATCTTTTATTGAAGAAGCAGCAACACTTTTGTAAGCCAATTAAAATGGGCGTACAAGTTCAACCACCAATCAGCCGCTTCTGAGCCTATCTAGATATGATTTCCAAGTTCCAAGTAATACAAAGAGACTGAAATAAATTAGATAATAGAAGTAAATTGAAAAGTTGTTTAAAATTGTATTACAGTATTTATCTGAATCGTGAAAGAAACATTTTGGGTTTCATGTCCCTTTAAGTTTTTCTTTCCTCTTGTTTCGGTGTCTCTCACTCTCTCTCTCCGTCGCTCATGCTTTATGTCTCTCTCTGTACTTTCTTTTCTCTCATTTTTCTTCTGGTATCTCCCCATTTGTGTAGTTTTCGGTTATCCCTTTCCTTTTCTCTTTCCCCCATTTTTCTTCCATATTGTTTAGCCTCTCTCTCTTTTAATTTATTTTCTTCAACTATTCTCTTCGATTCTCACTGTTCTTTATGATACTTCTTTTCAAAATGGGAAGCATTTTTTTTTTTACATTAAAAAACGAAATAAAGAATGAAAATAGTATTGCTGTATGTTGCTGCATTATCAGGCTAGGCAATAATATATCCTTGAGAATAAACAAAAAATGTAGGAGTCAAAGATCATTTTTAAGAGCATTTACCGACTATAAATATATAAAACATACATGTATATATACACACACACACACACAAAGAACTTCTTACCACAATAAGCAAAATAACATTCTGAAATAAAAATATTTTACTGGTTAGGTTTAACTAAAAAAATCATAAAAACTAAAACTATTTGGAAGTAATGTGGATTAATTAAGTTTAATTGCAGTACATACATGTAAATGGATATGAAGCAAATGGCTCTTCGTTTATTGTACTGTTATATGAGCATAAGTCTTTTCATTTCAACACTGTCCTACATTTATTAAGGTCAGCTGAAAGGAGAAAATCAGGGCCACATGATTATATAGGAATAGATATAAACAGATATATCAATCTATAAGAATATCTATATAAAAAGACAAAGAACATATTCTGCTATGTGCAGAACATTGGAATATATACTATTTACAGCAAATAAATTGTATAACACTTTATTAAATATGAATATTGCATAAATATAATTTTTCATGTTTTCATCTACTTGACTGCAAAGGGCTCCAATGTACATATAATAAATAACATAATTTATGTAAGAACTTACCTGATAAATTCATTTCTTTCATATTAGCAAGAGTCCATGAGCTAGTGACGTATGGGATATACATTCCTACCAGGAGGGGCAAAGTTTCCCAAACCTCAAAATGCCTATAAATACACCCCTCACCACACCCACAAATCAGTTTAACGTATAGCCAAGAAGTGGGGTGATAAGAAAAAAGTGCGAAAGCATAAAAAATAAGGAATTGGAATAATTGTGCTTTATACAAAAAAATCATAACCACCACAAAAAAGGGTGGGCCTCATGGACTCTTGCTAATATGAAAGAAATGAATTTATCAGGTAAGTTCTTACATAAATTATGTTTTCTTTCATGTAATTAGCAAGAGTCCATGAGCTAGTGACGTATGGGATAATGACTACCCAAGATGTGGATCTTCCACGCAAGAGTCACTAGAGAGGGAGGGATAAAATAAGGACAGCCAATTCCGCTGAAAAAAATCCACACCCAAAATAAAGTTTAAATCTTATAATGAAAAAAACTGAAATTATAAGCAGAAGAATCAAACTGAAACAGCTGCCTGAAGTATTTTTCTACCAAAAACTGCTTCAGAAGAAGAAAACACATAAAAATGGTAGAATTTAGTAAAAGTATGCAAAGAAGACCAAGTGGCTGCTTTGCAAATCTGATCAACTGAAGCTTCATTCCTATACGCCCAGGAAGTAGAAACTGACCTAGTAGAATGAGCTATAATCCTTTGAGGCGGAGTTTTACCCGACTCGACATAGGCATGATGAAACAAAGATTTTAACCAAGATGCCAAAGAAATGACAGAAGCCTTCTGACCTTTCCTAGAACCGGAAAAGATAACAAATAGACTAGAAGTCTTTCGGAAATCCTTAGTAGCTTCAACATAATATTTCAAAGCTCTAACTACATCCAAAGAATGCAACGACTTTTCCTTAGAATTCTTAGGATTAGGACACAATGAAGGAACCACAATTTCTCTACTAATGTTGTTAGAATTCACAACCTTAGGTAAAAATTTAAAAGAAGTTCGCAACACCGCCTTATCCTGATGAAAAATCAGAAAAGGAGACTCACAAGAAAGAGCAGATAATTCAGAAACTCTTCTAGCAGAAGAGAGGGCCAAAAGAAACAAAACTTTCCAAGAAAGTAATTAATGTCCAGCGAATGCATAGGTTCAAGAGGAGCTTGAAGAGCCCCCAGAAACAAATTCAAACTCCAAGGAGGAGAGATTGACTTAATAACAGGTTTTATATGAGCCAAAGCTTGTACAAAACAATGAATATCAGGAAGACTAGAGATCTTTCTGTGAAAAAGAACAGAAAGAGCAGAGATTTGAGCATTCAAGGAACTTGCAGACAAACCTTATCCAAACCAACCTGAAGAAACTGTAAAATTCTAGGAATTCTAAAAGAATGCCAAGAAAAATGATGAGAAAAACACCAAGAAATGTAAATCTTCTAGACTCGATAATATATCTTCCTAGATACAGTTTTACGAGCCTGTAACATAGTATGAATCACATAGTCAGAGAAACCTCTATGACTGAGAATCAAGCGTTCAATCTCCATACCTTCAAATTTAAAAATTTGAGAACCTGATGGAAAAAAGGACCTTGCGATAGAAGGTCTGGTCTTAACGGAAGAGTCCACGGTTGGCAAGTGGCCATCTGGACAAGATCCGCATACCAAAACCTGTGAGGCCATGCTGGAGCCACCAGCAGAATAAACTAACGTTCCTTTAGAATCTTGGAAAAAGAACTATAGTCGGAAAGATATAAGCAGGATGATACTTCCAAGGAAGTGACAATGCATCCACTGCTTCCGCCTGAGGATCCCTGGATCCGGACAGATACCTCGGAAGCTTCTTGTTTAGATGAGAAGCCATCAGATCTATTTCTGGAAGTCCCCATATTTGAACAATCTGAAGAAATACCTCTGGGTGAAGAAACCATTCGCCCGGATGTAGCGTTTGGCGACTGAGATAATCCGCTTCCCAATTGTCTAAACATGGGATATGAACCGCAGAAATTAGACAGGAGCTGGATTCCGCCCATACAAGTATTCGAGAGACTTCTTTCATAGCTAGAGGACTGTGAGTTCCTCCTTGATGATTGACATATGCCACGGTTGTGACATCATCCGCCTAGAAACAAATGAACGACTCTCTCTTTAGAAGAGGCCACGACTGAAGAGCTCTGAAAATTGCACGGAGTTCCAAAAATGTTGATTGGTAATCTCACCTCCTGAGATTCCCAAACCCCTTGTGCTGTCAGAAACCCCCATACAGCTCCCCAACCTGTCAGACTTGCATCTGTTGAGATCAGTCTAGGTTGGAAGAACAAAAGAAGCCCCCTGAACTAAACAATGGTGGTCTGTCCACCACGTCAGAGAGTGTCGAACAATCAGTTTTAAAGATATTAATTGAGATATCTTTGTATAATCCCTGCACCACTGGTTCAGCATACAGAGCTGAAGAGGTCGCATGTGAAAACAAGCAAAGGGGATCGCGTCCAATGCAGCAGTCATAAGACCTAGAATTTCCATGCATAAGGCTACCGAAGGGAAAGATTGAGACTGAAGGTTTCGATAAGCTGAAACCAATTTCAGACGCCTCTTGTCCGTCATAGACAGAATCAAGAACACTGAATCTATCAGGAAACCTAAAAAGGTTACCCTTGCCTGAGGAATCAAATGAACTTTTTGGTAAATTGATCCTCCAACCATGTTCTTGAAGAAACAACACTTATAAAAGACTGGAAAGGTTCTTTCTAGTGAAAATGAGCAAAGGGAATTGAATCCAATGCTGTGGCCATAAGACCTAAAACTTCTATGCATATATAGCAACTGAAGGAAATAATAGAGACTAAAGGTACCAATAGACGGAACCCATAACATTATCCCTTGTCTGATAGAGACAAGGACAGTGACACAAACTATCTGGAAACCTAAAAAAGGTGACCCTTGTGTGAGGAATCAAGAGCTTTTGAAAAGAAGATCCTCTAACTATGTCCTGAAGAGTAAGTGAATCATATGAAATTCCGCATCCTCAGAAAATAATCTGAATGAAAACAGAAAAATGAAAATATGCATTTATTGTATCTAATGAAAACAAATAATGCTATCAACGACCATAAAAAGGCAAAATAGTTTGAATAAAACTCCAAACCCCGGTTCCTCAAAAGGAACTGGAAGAAATACCCTAGAAGATTCCAGGTCTGAGCAGCGCTTGAACCCCATGGGTGCCCAGCCATGCTTCAATAGTACCCAAAATATATAGGACAGAAACACAGTTAAAGAAAGTGTTAGCCTTAGTGGAATAAAATCAAATAAATTTCAAAGAAGCCTTAACCTGCCCCTTACCAGCCAAGCTGGAATACGGCACGTACATCGCAAAATTAGGGAGCTGATTTCGAACTCCAAATATAGACATGTTACTTGGGAAAGAACTCAGGAATTTGTTCCTTAATAAGAACAACCAAACCAGTATAAGCTTAAAGTTTTAGTCTTAGAACTCAACCTTGAAGCCCAGAGTAACAGTTAAGAATTGAATCCAATTATAAAACAAATAATTGATTATCTTAGAACAAAAGAAATATGGATTTTTTTTTTTTTTTTTTTAAAAATCACAAAATTCTTCTAGCTAAAAAAGCCAAAGACATAGATTAACCCTCATTTGCGAAAATATTCAATAAAATGAAGACACAAATGAAATTATTAGCATGATAGTCCAGATTAAAGGACCAGCCAATACAGTGGACTTGCATAATCAATAAATGCAAAACAACAAGACAAATGCAACAGCACCTAGTCTAGTAAATGTTGTCCCTTTAACAATGCTAAAATAAATCATAATCTGATACTTGATCTTAAAGTAAACAGAGAAAATGAAGCAATTGCAATATCCAAATAAATCACAGGACCAAGAAAGTACCTGAAATTAAATCATTTTCCATAAATAAGATACAACTATCTAAAGGAAAATAAATACTATTTTGCTATAGAAACAATAGCATAATAAGCAGAATTAGAGATAGCCCCAATAAATTGGAGAACCCTCCAAATTGAGTTTAACTGCTGGCAAAGAATATAGTTTAAAACCTTTGAAGAAGAAATAAAAGAAAATTCTCAGCCTATTCCGTTCCCTAGTATAGGGAATTGGAAGGAAAACCTATGAAAACACAGAAGAAATAAATAGGCAGAAATAATGTCAGCTAGTCTTAAAGAACTAGTTACCTTAATATCCAAAATAATCAACACCTTTTCAACAAAGAACAAATGTACTTTAATAATAGAAAAATAATAAAAAAGTAGATTTGTTAGTGTCAATATCTGATGAAGAAAATTTCTGAAAGAGAAAAAAACATCATCAGAGAAGGATAAATCAGTATGTTGTTCGTCATTTGAAACTTCAATAATTAAAAAAGAAGTGAAAAAGACCTAAAAATTTTATTAGAAGGCACAAAGTCAGACAAAGCCTTTAACATAGAATCAGAAAAATATTTCTTAGAAGTCTTCTAAATATTTCTTGTAAGAAAAAGAAAATAAAGCATAAATACTAATGGAATTCGCATGTAAAAGTATAACATAATAACTTATTACAAACCATAGCTAAAGATAAACATTTATAACATTTAAAATAAATGAACTTAGCTTTGGTAGAACTGAAACTCAGTTAAGCGTTTTTCCAGAAGTGGCTTCTGATTCAGAGTCCATCTGAGACATCTTGCAATATGTAATAGAAAAAAACAACATATAAAGCAAAATTGATCAAATTCCTTCCTCAGGAATGGGAAAAAAAATGCCAATGAACAAGCTTCTAGCAACCAGAAGCAATAAATAATGAGACTTAAATATTGTGGAGACAACAATGACGCTCAAATTTTTTAGCGCCAAAAAAGCCGCCCACATTATTTGGCGCCTAAATGCTTTTGGCGCCAAGAATGGCTCCACATCCGGTAACGCCGACATTTTTTGGCGCAAAAACGTCAAAAAAATGACGCAACTTCCGGCGCCACGTATGATGCCGGAAATGACAAGAAATTTTTTGCGCCAAGAAAGTCCGCGCCAAGAATGACGCAATAAAATGAAGCATTTTCAGCCCCCGCGAGCCTAACAGCCCACAGGAAAAAAAGTCAAATTTTAAGGTAAGAAAAAATTGAATTATTCATATGCATTATCCCAAATATGAAACTGACTGTCTGAAAATAAGGAACGTTGAACATCCTGAATCAAGGCAAATAAATGTTTAAACACATATATTTAGAACTTTATATAAAAGTGCCCAACCATAGCTTAGAGTGTCACAGAAAATAAGACTTACTTACCCCAGGACACTCATCTTCATGTAGTAGAAAGCCAAACCAGTACTGAAACGAGAATCAGTAGAGGTAATGGTATATATAAGAGTATATCGTCGATCTGAAAAGGGAGGTAAGAGATGAATCTCTACGACCGATAACAGAGAACCTATGAAATAGACCCCGTAGAAGGAGATCATTGAATTCAAACAGGCAATACTCTCTTCACATCCCTCTGACATTCACTGCACGCTGAGAGGAAAACCGGGCTCCAACCTGCTGCGGAGCGCATATCAACGTAGAATCTAGAACAAACTTACTTCACCACCTCCACTGGAGGGAAAGTTTGTAAAAACTGATTTGTGGGTGTGGTGAGGGGTGTATTTATAGGCATTTTGAGGTTTGGGAAACTTTGCCCCTCCTGGTAGGAATGTATATCCCATACGTCACTAGCTCATGGACTCTTGCTAATTACATGAAAGAAATTTTATTTTATACATAAATACATGTATACACACACACATACATACATATATTAGTTATAATTTTCTACATGTCCAGTTATAGGGGCAGATTTGCATATAGCATTAACATAGCATTTACTATACAGTCATTGGTCAATGCTAAGGGTCAGCAGGACTAATACTAGATTAGTGTTTTTCACATCACTTATCACAAATAGAGAGTCCCTTTTCACACACTGTTCATTTAGCACTGGGGAATTTAGTTTCACACATAAAACAAATCTGTAACATTTTATTCACATCCTATTTTAGATTGCATTAGTTGCCCAGAGTTCGTTAGCTTTATATATGGGTCCTATATTCACTCATTCATAACTAGTAGTCCTTTTACACTTTCCCTCAAACCATTTATAATAGGCTGACACAACACTTGTTTGTCTCACACTAGTTGCTTTAATGATAACACTTGCACTCTTCACGTCACATAATAGACTCCTGTGTTAGTTTCACACATAGCTGTTATAAGTTAATACTTGCACACCACATGCTACGTCATAGGGTTAGCCACCTCCCCTTGTATTGCAACACCAGAAGCCATTGGCTGCAAAAGCCCATGTGTCCGCCAAACATGTTTCACAAGGAAGTAAACGGACGAGATATACAAACACTTCCCCCGTTGTCGGTAATAATCAGGATTATGACACAGGTCTAAAATAGACTGAGGGTCTGTTGGTTCCTTTTCAAAAGATGTATTCCAGCGGAATAGTGAATAATAATGAGGTACCGTAACAGATGGTTACTTTTTATGTATCACATGTCGCATATGTGGGATAACTCTATTCATATAAACAGCTTTAAAAAGAAAAAATAGTGGATAACTATATGTTCCTACGGACTATTCCAATGAAAATGAATATTACATGAATGTCAATTTTAATTCATACACTGACCGCTTTTGCTCAAACGTTTCATAAATGTTCACTTAAACAGCACTTAAAGTGAATGTCGAATTTGACGAATGTGTGCCCGGTTTTTAAAAACCCTATTAAAAACAGGGGGCCCTTTCATTCATCAAACTTACATTTCACTCATTTTGTTAAAATACTTACCTTTTATTCTTGAAAGCCGCTCCAGTGCTTCCCCCGCCCGTTGCAAGCCTCTTAATACGTCAGTAATGACGAATCGGGCTTCCACCAATCATGGCTTTTCCCCCCCTAGAGCAAACATTGCCTGAGGCCAAGCCGTGATTGGAGGAAGCCGGATTCATAATTTTTGACAAATGAGACATTTGGGGAAGCGCTGTAGCGGCTTTCAAGAATAAAATGTAAGTATTTTAACAAAACAAGTGAAATGTAAAGTTTGATGAATTAAAGTGCCCCTGTTTTTAATAGGATTTTTAAAAACTGGGCACACATTCATTAAACTTGACATTCACTTTAAAGTGAAGATACTGACAGGTATTGCTCAATAATTTTTTCAATATTTACTTGTAAATGTTTGTATTGTTAAGATTAGATCCCAGGAAAGATGATGGGAAATAATAACAGATAATAACATTGTTTCCCATTGTTGATGTTCATGTATGTATCTGATGGACATATAGTTGATAGATATATTATATACACATGTTAGGGGTTAATTTTATTTAGTAACGGAATGACCCAATTGGGTATGATTCAAATACGTCCTAATTGGTAAACAACATATCTGATTGGTTATAGTTGTACATGCCCTAATTGGCAAATAACACATCTGATTGGCTACTGTTGTATTTAAAACGTTCTGTAACAGTTGGTGCTTTATGCCTGATGAAACGGCTGTTCATAAGCTGAGAAACGAGTTGCATGAAAAGGGATCACATATGTGCCTTATATCACTTTTGCTTATGTTTTTAATTTGTTTTTAATTAAAAAAGTTTAAACTCAGCATATAGTAATAGCAACTTTTTGGACACAGTCTAAGAGCAGGTCAGTTCCTGACACCAGGTGCGGTGAGCTGATACACCCTGAGATATCAGCCTGCTACTACCAGCACATAATGGTGCTCTTGTCAAATGTGAGTACCCATTTCTTATATCTTACCTATTGATGTGAGACCCCACTGGTTGATCTACACGAGGCACCCCTCTATCTGCTTGAGTTTTTACAGAACTGCTATTTTTTTAAATTAAAAGGAGAAAATGAAACAGAACCTGTACCTTTACCAGAATAGATTCTGCTCCAGGGAAATGGAATGGGCAGACACATTGTTTTAGTTTCCAGTCTGTAAGTCAACATTATTGAATTCAGCATTAAATACATTTTTCCTGAGGTCGGGTTTCTGACCAGACCCCTTCTAGAGTGGGAAAGGAAGGTGGCCACCCCTTTTTATGGCAGGTCAAGTGCAAGCCCTTATAATTTTATTTATGCATATACAGTACACATACACTTATAAGCAATCCCATTGTGACATCATGAGAATTATTTTTATACCAAATATGACATGTCTGTCATATTTGGTCATCCAGTAACATAAACGTGATTAAAACATATCTTAAGATATCTTAGAGTTGTGACTCTAATTGACCTCTGTTTCTGTCTTGATAGAGGACACGGTCTTCTGTCACTCTGTGTTGACATCTTGGCCCATAAAGATCCCTGTAGTGAGAAGACGGAATTGACCTCCTCTATTTTGTTCAACCAAATGCAGGTAGTAAAATTCAGTGGTCCCTTAACTTTTAGAGTTATGACCTATTATAAAAAGCTGTAGATAGCAAACATTGAAATACCTGGACACACAGAGAAAATAATTATGAGGTTTCAGGAAAGGGTTAATCAATTAGTCCCTTTGAATTCACTATCTATATCCAATATGGAACCTAAGCCCAGCCAAATATGTTGCTCTAGTTTTTGCTTATACCTTAAAAGGGGCACTCAAGTCAAAATTAAACTTCATGATTCAGATACAGCATGCAATTTTAAACAACTTTCCAATTTACTTCCATTAACAAAATGTGCACAGTCTTTTTAAATTTATACTTTTTGAGTTACCAACTCCTACTGAGCATGTGCAAGAATTCACAGCATATACGTATATGCATTTGTGATTGGCTGCTGACTGTCACATGATACAGGGGGAGTGGAAATAGACATAACTTTGCAATTTATTTAAAGGACCAGTAAAAACAGCAGATTTGCATAATCAACAAATGCAAGATAACAAGACAATACAATAGCATTTACTCTGAATTTCAAATGAGTAGTAGATTATTTTCTAACACATTTTAAAGTTATATATATTTCCACTCCCCCTATACCATGTGATAGCAATCAGCCAATCACAAATGCATATACGTATAGTTTGAGTTCTTGCACATGCTCAGTAGGAGCTGGTGACTCAAAAAAAGTGTAAATATAAAAGACTGTGCACATTTTTTTTAATGGAAGTAAATTGGAAAGTTGTTTAAAATTACATGCTGTATCTGAATCATGAAAATGTAATAAAGCCTGAGTGTCCCTTTAACAAAAATCTACTACTCATTTGAATTTCAGACTAAGTGCTATTGCATTGTCTTCTTATCATGCATTTGTTGATTATGCAAATCTACAGTGTTGACTGGTCCTTTAAACCCAATCTGATCACCTGTATTGCATGTGACTCCCCAATAGCTGTAATGTCCTTAATTATATATTGAACAGGACTCTCTAGTATATTTTTACCCTAGGGCATTATTATGTACCGACAGTTTTGCTCATATAGGTGGGTGCAACTACTTTGGAATTTAAAAAAAGAAAATATAAAAAAAGAAAATAAAGTACAGACAATTTCTCACACACACACATTATATGTTATCAAAACTAAAAAGAAATACCTACACATAAATACATGCAAGCCAGGGCTCGATAAACTTTTCAAAACCTAATAGCCAACTCAAACTTTAAAAGATAGAAAGTTTGGTAGACGTTTGATAGAAAAAAATCATTAGGCGGCTAATAGACTTTCATTAATATAACATATATGTATGCAATTAAAACAACAAGTATAAAGTTTTTGAAAATAATTGAAAAAGAAGCAACTTCTATCTTCTCCATTTCATTAGATTCCTAAGCTTTGTTACTCCAGTATTATGTAATTACATTAATGGGTATTAGCAAAAGCAATCCTTACCAGCTAGGGATTTCAGAAAGCATTTCGAAGTCATGTCTAGAAGTAGAATGTATTGCTATAGGTTAAAAGTTCATAACAGGACAAATGGGATGCAAAAGCCCAACAACACAAACTGTCCAACGCATTTCCTGCCAGAAAGGCACTTTTTCAGGGACTAACTTGCATGCATACAATGTGAGTTTTTTCAACAGTTGTTAATTAACAAAAACGTAATCATCTGATTTAAAGGTATAACTGCCTTACTGTCTTGCATGATGAAAACACATTGAAAGAGATTTTTTTGTTACCAAGCTATAGTGAGTTTTTTCAAAAAGTCCCACAGGGGGAGATAGATTACCAGTGCTAAATGAAAAAGAAGCTTTTTGGATATTCACTTTACAGACAGGTACCCCCCAAAGGTATCAATGAGAGATTGGGAAATAAAGAATATATATTGACATTCACCATTTTTACATATTGCTGTTATTTTGTATTGGTTTTTTTTCCTCCTCACATCTCACTCTTCAGATTTTTCATAATTCACATTTCCTTTCCCTATTTGTTTCACAATCTTTTTCACACCATTATCCGTCAGTTTTTGTTCATTTCTCCCACATACACACCATAACACATTTGTCTATCACCGTTCCCAGAGATTACACCCCACACACAGCATCATCCTACACCTTTTCTCTCCACTTTACTCTCACACACACTTGCAACACCTTCACAACTGTTCCCATGGGCACAATTTTTTTTCTTTACAGCTTTTCTCAGTCTTAAATCAAATCAGCAATCTGCCCTCAACAATCAGCATTATAACTTTCTTTTAGATTTAATTTTAGTATTTTAACATCAGTTGTTATGTTACCATACCAACAACATTGTAAAGGGGAACTTAAAGGGACAGTTTACTCAAAAATTTTCTCCCCTTTAATTTGTTCCCAATGATCCACTTTACCTGCTGGAGTGTATTAAATTGTTTACAAGTAGCTCCTTTACCCTTATATTGGCATTTGAAATTGTTAATTTAGCATGTGGTATCCCCACCTATTCTGAAAGTTTGTGGCCTTGCGTACCAGCTATAGATAAGCTTTGTAAACACAGCCAGCAGAAGAAATTACACTCCCAGTGTGATAAAGCAGAGATAAGGTAATAAAATGTTGATTCTCCATTGTTCTCTCAAAGTATTGGTGATTGTTTTAAGGACAGATATAAGATAAAGGAGCAGGTATATGTGCACAATGTGATACAGTAATGAGATCTGATTATACCTACCTACAAGCTCAACCTATTTTATTAGGCTGTGGCTTCAAAACACAAAATCAGAGCTTTAAATATACAGAAATAAACCTTAAAAAGCTAATTTTCATAATTTTTTTACTCTGCAGTTGGTAAAAAAAGCAATTGTAAACACATTAAGGGAAAAACTATTTTACAGTATACTGTCCCTTTAATACAACAAGATTTAGTTTTCAGCAATACAAACATCAACAATGGTACTTTTTAACTTAGATACAAAATATATATATTTGATTTTTACAGTGTACCTGAGTTATTTATTTATTTGTTACTTCTTTCACTAATTTATGTTTTTCCATACATGCCTGTGAAAATTACAACACATCAGTGGATCATAGTAGGATATGATAGTAAGGCATTAAACCTTTAAATCAGAAAATTCACAAGTGTGTTAATTAACAATTGTTGAAAAAACTTGTATTGTATGCTTGCAAGTCGGCCCAGGATGAAGTGCCTTTCTGGCAGGAAACGCGTTGGACAGTTTGTGTTGTTGGGCTTTTGCTGCCTGCATCCCTTTTGCCCTGTTATGAACTTTTAACATATAGCAATAAATTCTACTTCTATACATGACTTCGAAATGCTGCCTGAAATTCCTTGCTGGTAAGGATTGTTTTTGTCATTGTTTTGATTCAGCCGTGGGATCTGCTTCCATATCTCCAGCAGTGGCAGCAACCGGAAGTTTCCTAAGTGGTCTGCAACACAGTATAACTTTGGTGCAATACGACACAGGCTCTACACTTCATATGGGCCAATCGTAATACCGGAATATATGAAGATAGAATCATTTGTCATAAAACATTGAGTGACTTTTACTTTCTCACTAATCATTACAAACATACAACATGTTTCACTTTAAACTGTACTTCTACTTCCAACACGGAACGTATAGTGAATGCTGATTTCAGCCTCACATGTGTCTTCCACTTAACTTTAATATACAGAAAGTTGTAACAGTATAAGATATGAAATACAATTGTATCATTACAAAAGATAAATTGATCTTGTTGCTCTCAAGTACTCTTATAGACAATGCTATAAGTTGCCAAATATATACTGTACCTCCAAACATCAGCCAAACAACTTGTTAAAGGACCAATCAACACATTAGATTTGCATAATCAACAAATGCAAGATAACAAGACAATGCAATAGCACTTAGTCTGAACTTCACATGAGTAGTAGATTTTTTTATAACAAATTTCAAAGTTATGTATATTTCCACTCCCCTTGTGCCATGTGATAGCAATCAGCCAATCACAAATGCATATACGTTTAGTCTGTGAATTCTTGCACATGCTAAGTAGGATCTGGTGACTCAAAAATTGTAAATATAAAAGACTGTGCACATTTTTTTAATGGAAGTAAAGTGGAAAGTTGTTTAAAATTACAAGCTGTATCTAAATCATGAAAATTTAATTTAACCTGAGTGTCCCTTTAACTTGATAAATTATTAAAATACTGTACTCTGTTGTAGACTAAAGGTACCTGTAGCTTAGGAAAAGGTAGTTTAAAGCTAAACTACCTATAAAAAAACCTACAACCTAATCTGCATAAGTGAAAAAAAGATAAACTTTGAAAAAGGCATCTAATAATAATATTTTGTAGAGAAAATAAAACTACACAACCTGTTAAAGATCATCTAAAGCAGGGGTAATAAACTTTGGCACTCCAGGGGTATTGGGACTACATTTCCCATGATGCCAAGACACTGAGCATCAGCAGGCTGAGAGTCATGGGAAATGTAGTTCAAAAACAGCTGATCACCCCTGATCTGAAGCCACTTCATTTCATGGGAGAATACCCTGGCTGCTAACTCCTGCAGAATACTTGCCTTATTTAGGATGAATGCCTTCAACAATATAATCTATAATTGGCTGCATCTCTTTTGACCAATAACAAAAGAGAAAGACTGTTGCCTGGACTTTTTTGGCTTTAATTATTAAGATGCTTTTTTTTTTTTTAAATTAACATAAAAAAGTGTTTAATGCACTTTACTCATGAATTGTTATGGTTTAAAAATATAGATAATCCATGTATTACCCATTCCCTAGCTCTGCATAAACGACAGTTATATTAATATACTTTTTACCTGTGTGATTTCCTTGTTTCTAAGCCTCTGTAGACTGCCCCTTTATTTCAGTTCTTTTGACAGACTTAGCCAATCAGTGCTAAATAAATAACACCTCAGCAGTGAGCACAATGTTTTATATATATATATATATATATATATATATATATATATATATATATATATATATATATATATATATATGATACACATGAACTAGTGCTGTAGTTGTGAATAACTGTCAAAATGCACTTAGACAATAGACAGCATTCAAGGGCTTAGAAATTAGCATATGAGCTTATCTAGATTTATATTTCAACAAATACCACCAAGAGAACAAAGCAAAATTGATGATAAAAGTAAATTGGAAAAATGCCTAAAGTGATTATAAACTCGAAAAAATAAGTTTCTCCAATACATGTTTAAATTAGGGCAATTCACTCACCATTTTCATCTGCAGTTCAATCTATTTTCCATCAGCAGCTTCACAGTGTCCCCACTCCTGCTATTTTTTGTGTGTGTGTCGCTACACTAATATATCCAATCATGTCCATTGTCATCCGAGAAGCTATTTACAATGCGGAGTTGCCATCGTCTGATACCGCATACGCACAATTGATGTTATTCTCAAAAGCTATCAATCAATCATATTCGTTGGAGCACTGATGCTAGCATGCTCGTGCATGAGAATCCATACACATGGGCAATTTTCCCTTGGCAGAATCTACATGACCCTATTGATAACATTGAATTGGATGATACTATCCTATTCATTGTTTAACTGGAAGCGAGCCAAGGAACAGCGGCGGATTTTTATAATAAAAAAAATGCCTAATTGTATATAAACAAGGTAAATTAATTATTTATATATATATATATATATATATATATATATATATATATATATATATATATATACACACACACATACACACACACAGTATATATATATATATATATATATATATATATATATACACACACATACACACACACAGTATATATATATATATATATATATATATATATATATATCTTATTGAGTATGACTGCAGTATATTTATATTAAAAGGACAGTCTACACTAAAATGTTTATTGTTTTAAAGATAGATAATACCTTTATTACCCATTCCCCAGTTTTGCAGAACCAACACAGTTATATTAATTTACTTTTTACCTCTGTGATTACCTTGTATCTAAGCCTCTTCTGACAGCCCCCTGATCACATGACTTTGTTTTTATCATCTATTGACTTGCATTTAGTACTGTGTTGTGCTATCTCTTAAATAACTCCACGGGCGTGAACACAATGTTATCTATATGGCCCACATGAACTAGCAGTCTCCTGTTGTGAAAAGCAAATAAAAAAGCATGTAACAAGAGGCTGTCCCTAGTGGCTTAGAAACAGGCAGAAATTTAGAGGTTTAAATGTTAAAGTATATTACTATAACAATGTTGGTTGTGCAAAGCTGAGGAATGGGTAGTAAAGGCGTTATCTATCTTTTTAAACAATACATTTTTTAGTGTTAACTGTCCCTTTAAATACATAAAATACATATATGTATATCAGCTGCATATTAGCAATAAAAGTTTACAATTAACAACTAAAGTCAACTTAACTCAACATTATATATCTTTTTAAAATAAAAAGTATTGAAAATATTATGAAATATTATGAAATAGAGTCTAGAGATGCTTTACTGTATCTTATAATAAACATTATGGTTATTATTATAATAATATTAATGTATTTAGTTTGCCAGAACATATATCGATACATTACATGTTGATTTACTTAGTCCGTATTTTCCTTCATGCACTTCATCAAAAGTAACAGTGACTCTTATGATTCACTGTTTAATTGGATGAGGTACCCGGAGACTTAGAGCATGCGCAATTGATCACAGATCTCGGGGGCGCGCATGTAAAAGTCATTGAAGAAATTGATCTCCACCCACATTTTTTTGTTGTGCCCACCCACTCTACACGTCACCTCATTGAACACTGGAAAAGTAAAAAAGGCAAAGAGAAAACTTATGGATCTAATTTAAATATTTATAATTATTTTAAAAAAATTGTTTATTTGCAAAAAATAAATAAAGTGATTTAGCTATTCTTAAAATATACACATGAAGTATATTCAGTACAATCACTTTAAAATGATATGCCTTATCTGAATCATGAAAGTTTAAATTTTGATTAGACTGTCCCTTTAAAACGGAAATGGTGCATTCTTTGTAAACAATCACTTCCATGGCCCTTATATTTTATAATAAATTTTATAAAGTAATACAATTCCGAAAATTGCAAGGAGATTAAAAAAGTAATTTCAATTTAATTTCCTGATTACAGTTAAGTACTGCATCACACTGTTGTCTGCATGTTAGCACAAGCAAATATAAATACACAATGTAGTAAAACTATCATTAATATCTGCAGTTAGGAATGAATGTGTGCTTAACAGAGAAGGAAAATTCAACTGATTTATATTTTTGTTATTATAAATACAGACTTCCCAAATAAGTGGAAATATCTTGTCAAATTAAAATTCCCTTAACATGACTAAAATATTAATCATTTTCAAGTAAATATTAGTTCAGCTATTTATGATACAGATAATAGATATGAGAAATTCAGTTCATATTATTACATTTGAAAACTATGGACGAGATTACAAGTTTGGTGCAAAAATATTTGCACTTTTAAGTGCTAACACTCTTCAAGTTAAATCACACTTATATTACAGAAAAGTAAAGTTGAATGTAAACATCTAGTGGTAGGATAGCCCGGCCGCGCTAGCTCCCTCTTCTGACTTTTGGGGGGCACGCTACAAAATCCTATTGTGGTTTTTGCTCCAAATCTAAGCCTAAGGTGCGCTAAGCTACCAAAGTGCTTTAAAACCGAAGATACATTAAGAAATAGTTTAAATAGCATTGTTCTTCACTCAGAAGAAAATTTTATTTTTCTTTAAGACAAATGTTGAAATTATAAGTACTATATATACCTAAATAAAATATAAAGTATTTTGTAATTTCAGCCAGGTCTAGGGAGGAAGTTTATGGCCTGACTTAAAAGGGGTGGCTACATTACTTGCCTCCTTTGAAATGGGAATGGCCAGAAACCTAACTCAGTCAAAAATGTTTAGCTAAATAATATTGTCATTTTTCACAAGGAAAACTATGAGCAATAGCGTGAGTGACCATTTTTTTTTATTTTTTTTTATTTTAAATTTTTATTGAGATAATCAAAATGACAACATTGGTACATAGATAACAACACATTGAACACGATTTCCTGTAATATACATAATGTGAAGGTCACAATAATTACATCGTGATATGTATAAAGTTAAGGCACCAGGATTGATCATTCTATCAGAAATCTTAGTAACAAGAGAAAGTATAATCATAAGGTTGAGTCTTTAAGCTATAGCAATCATTTCTCATATAGTCTTACAATTTTTTCTTTTATATTACGAGCAGATGTACGAATGCACATCTCAGACTGAGAGCCAGAATCCAGGTCTCAGCAGGAAGTATGAGAAAAGAGCAGAAGAGGGAGAAGGGGGAAGAATATCAGACACAGAAAAGAGGGGGGAGAAGGGGGAGAGAAAAAAAAAAAAAAAAAAAAGTACCTCAGCGTTCCATTACTACAAGCCCTTATCGGAGAAAAGGACAGATACTTTAGGTTATATTTGTTTTTTCCATAATGCAAGCATCATCTCATGTTCTTCTAATCTATGTGTTTTTAAGTAATGATACCTCTCCAACAACAAGAGATCGTCTACTACTGATCTCCACTCCCCAGCAGAAGGGATTCTTTGGGTTTTCCAATGCTTAGAGATAAGTTTCTTAGCTGCGGTGAGCATGACTAGCAGCAATGGCTGTTTGCCCATGCCTGTCATTCTGGGGAGGGAGATAAGCAGAAGGGTGTTGGGGTCATAGCTTATCTGTGTTCCCAAAATCATCGACATCTCAGTCAAAACATCCTGCCAGTAATCTACCAACCGAGGGCACGACCACCAAATATGGAGAAGAGATCCCTCTCCCCCACAACCCCTCCAACAGGAGGCGTTGAGCGCGGGGTAGATTTTGTGTAAGCGGGATGGGGTTAGATACCATCTGCAAAGAAGCTTAATATGTATTTCCTGTATCACAGCTGAAACAGAGGTTTTCTTTGTTAGTCTAAAGGCTTGAAGCCAAGCATCGTCCTCTAGGTTATTATCCAGCTCTTTCTTCCATGAGTATGTATATGACGGAAGGTTGGATGGGATTGGTCTGTTAAGTATTTTATAAAGTTTCGATATTAAGTGCGCTGGGGTTACCTGCACCGTGCATAGATCTTCGAAAGGTGTTAGTTGTCTGCCTAGATCTTCCCTGTGTTTATGGTGAGTGATAAAGTGAATTAATTGGTGATAATGTAACCAGGAGGTGAAAATTCCCTCATGGGATTCCTCTAATTAAGATTGAGATTTTGTTCTTCCATCTTTCATGATGAAGAACGCCGTCCCTGTTCTCAGACTATAAGGTTGTAATCTGGAAAAACCCAGATGAAAGAAGGGGAGATCCGGTTGTTCAATAATTGGGGTAAGAGGGGAATTTCTGGAGGAAATATGTGTGCTGGTGGCTATAAGTTTGTCCCATTCAGATAGTATCCCTGCTGTGACATAGTATTTATCTATTAATTTAGGTCTCTTATTATGGGCCGTCCACCCCAACGTCGCGATGTTGTTCACCTTAAAAATTTGCCTGTCTATATTGATCCAGGCCTTATCCCTGGAGTTGTGTGCCCATTCTACTATGTGTTGAAGTATAATGGCTTGTTTGTAATTTTCTAGGCAGGGCACCCCGAGACCCCCCTCATCTCTTGGGAGGTACATGGTTTTTCTGGGAATTCTGGGTCTAGCCCCATCCCAGATATATTGTTCGAAAGCTTTTTGGATTTGTGTGATATAGCTAGCGGGGATCGGTATGGGAAGGGTTTGAAACAAGTACAGTATGCGTGGCAAGACGTTCATATTAAGAACCCCTATCCTTCCCAACCATGAGAGTTTTTTGCTTTTCCACGAGGATAAATCTCGGATTATTTCATTTTTTATGGTGGTATAGTTAAACTTAAACAAATCTGGGGTGGAGACCGACAAATAAACTCCCAAGTACTTTAGCTTACTCTGAGCTATGGGAATATGAAATGTGATGCTTAGATGTTTTGACATGAGATGGATTTGAATTTATATTAAGGAATTCCGATTTAGAAAAATTCAGCTGGAGATCTCGCTATAACTATGTATTATTTTAATTAAAGCAGGGACCGAAGTCAGAGCTTCAGTCAAGGTGAACAACGCGTCGTCGGCATAGAAAGCCTGTTTGTATTCTTCATCTCCAATTATCATACCCTTTATGTCTGTGCTGTTTCTGACCTTTTGGGCTAGGACCTCCATTGACAGGGCAAAGAGCAGGGGGGACAGAGGGCACCCCTGCCTAGTTCCGTTTGATATTGTGAAAGAGTCTGATAGGGTTCCATTAACCCTGATTTTAGCATTTGGGGAAGAGTATAAAGCCATGACCATATTCGAAAAGGGCTCCGGGATTCCCACCGCTGACATGGCTCTCTGCAAAAAAGACCATCGAACCCTATCGAAAGCCTTTTCTGCGTCGGTTGCGAGAAGAACTAGGGGCGTGTTAGTGGCTTTAGCATGGGTTATTAGTTGCAAGATTTTAATGGTGTTGTCCCGGGCCTCTCTTCCCGGGACAAAACCTACTTGGTCATTGGCAATCAACCTAGGCAGAAATTTGTTAAGTCTGTTGGCAAGGACTTTTGCTAACAATTTCATGTCAGTGTTTATAAGCGAGATCGGTCTAAAATTCTCGGGGGGGGGGGGTTGGTGATTTCCCTGCCTTAGGAAGCACCGTGATGTGGGCCTCCAGAAGGTTTCTAGATAAGGTAGGGCTTGTCTTTAGGTTATTAAAAAGCAAAAGCATATGGGGAGAGAGTAAGTTACTTAGGAGTTTATAATATCTAGAAGTAAAGCCGTCCGGGCCTGGGCTTTTACCCGATGGGGTATTCTTGATAGCCTGGTTCAGTTCCTCTATTGTGATATCAGCTGAAAGTTCCTAACCGTCAGCTTCAGTTAGAGAAGGTAGTTGGAGGTTCCTAAAGAAGTCCTCCATTTGTTGTGTTGAATTCCCTGCATTGATCTGTGAGAGTGTGGGCGGGTTGGGGTTATTAATATTATACAGTGTCTTGTAATAATCTCTAAAGATGGAGGCTATTGATCTACTGCTATGAGACATTGTGCCGTCTTTATTTTGTAAAGAGTGAATGTATGAAGCTAGGTGTTTCCGCCAGAGGGATCTCGCTAAAATCTTTCCTGGCTTATTGCCTCCCTCGTAATAATATTGTTTAAGGTGTAGGGCATTGCGCTGCTGTGTTTTTAAGAGATGTTGCCTTAATTCGTGTCTCGCGGATAAAAGATCTTGTCTACAGGTGTCATCAGATTGATCCTGTTTGTGTGACCTCTCTAATGTACTGATTCTGTCTAGAAGATTTGTATGATATATCCTAGCTTGTTTTGCTAATCTAGCGCTATGTTTTATGAATATTCCCCGCATGACTGTCTTATGGGCTTCCCATTCTATCATGGGGGAAGAGGTTGAGTTCGAGTTGAGGGAGAAATATTCAGAGAGGGCCTTCTCCGCTTCCTCAAGGACTAGAGAGTTGTCCAAGAGTGAGTCATCTAGCCTCCAAATTTTATTGGTGATCAGTAGATCAGGCCACAGTATAGAGCAAGTGACTAGGGCGTGGTCCGACCAGGAGATATTCTTTATATCGCACTGTGTGACAAGAGAGAGGCCATGGGAGTCAGTCATCACGTAGTCTATACGTGTATAGCAATTGTGGAGCGCAGAATAGAATGTGTAATCTCTATCTCTGGGATGCAGTGTTCTCCATGTGTCATGAAGGGAATGTTTGGTTAGGGCTTGTCTGACTTTTTTAAGTGTTGGTCCAGGGGTGCTTGTGGATCCTTTCGAAGCATCTAATATGGGGTCAATACTGAGATTAAAGTCACCAGCTAGGAAGGTTACTCCTTTAGCGTGATCCAACAGGGCGATGAGGGCTTTTTTAAAGAATTTATCCTGTGCATGGTGAGGAGCATATACATTAAGAATAGTGATAAATTGCCCGTACAGGGTGCCCACCAAAAGAATATATCGTCCCTTTGGATCCTTAGTAAGGTGTGTTATATGCAAGGGTATTGTTTTGTGGATAAGGATACCCACACCTCTCTTTTTGTCTGGGCCAGAAGCAAAGAGAGCAATGGGAAAGTGTCTCGGAAACCATTGAGGCTCCCTGCCTTTTTGAAAGTGTGTTTATTGGAGCAGAATAATTTGACTTTTTAGCTTATTCAGCTCTCTGAGTGCAATGGAGCGCTTGCCCGGGTTATTAAGGCCCTTGGCATTTATTGAAGATATTTTAAGGGTGTGTTCATGAAACTTACTCTGAGGCATTTAAAAAAAAAAAAAAAAAAAAGACCTTAAAGGAGAATAAGCGAAGTAGGAAATTAGCAAAGTAGGAAAGGGTATCAAGGTATTAAGATGAGCTAAAAGAACAGGTTTAGTACCCAGAATAGGGTTGACAGGAAAGAGAACAAGAATAGTACTCCAGGTAAGGAGGTAAGCGTCTAAGTTAAAGAGAAAACTACAATGGGGAAGTGTCTTCACACTGACTGTAAGACTTTTGTGATGTCAAGAGCAATTATTATGATGGCAAGGGTATAAGGGAGAAAAAAGGGGGTTGTGGGGGAGGGGAAAGGGGGGGTGAGGAGGGGAGGAGGGGGAAGGAGAAGAAGGAAGGGGAGGGATATGTAGGGGGTACCTGACTGCTAATTCGTGCAGTAATGCTACATTTCAGTTTGAGTGGCCTGTAATTTGCGAATAGTTATGGGCAGACCTGTAACAGATGACCGCAACAATGAGGGGGAGAAAGCTTAGATGGGTATAGAACATAATTCAAGCATTAAATACCAGGAAATAATCCTGGAATACATAGTTGTAAGAAAATGCAAACATTTTTAACCTTGTGAGAGGAAGCAGCTCAGGGGTGTTATATTTTATCATAACTAGTTTCTAGGGAAACCTTCCCACCCAACCCCCCGCAGGACTGAACAAGGAGATCAAGCCCACACAATAATAAAAAAACTTTGAAACTTTAAAACTTAGTAACTTCAGTTATTTAAGGGTCAGCCATGATCCTCTCGAAAGGCCAAACTAGCACAAAGACATTAAAGACCTGTATCAGGAAGGAAGGCGTCAGTTATACATTCAAATAAGTATACAACAGTATATAAAGAGTCCATTGTGTAATTTCAAATTAGAAAGTGTTCCTGGGAAGTTACTAGGTGTGTTGGGGTGGCAAAGCCACCCCAGTGCTCCCAGGCTGAGGTAACACTATCAAAAAGGATACATCTTTGAGCTCTGTTTCCCTCAGGGGGTCTCTATAATGTTCCCAACTCCTTCAAACATGGGAGTGAGATCAAGTCCCATCTGGATTCTGAAGATGATCTCTGCACCATAGTTTTTCTCTGAGGGTTAATGAGCTGGGTCTCCCACAGTAGAGAGTTTGGCTGAGGCCTAGAGATTGAGTGTGGGAGGTGAGCTCGTGCCAGGAGAGGTTCCTGAAGGAGTTGTAGATTCCTGAGCCTCCCTGTTGCTCAATGTATGTTCTCCTCTGGTGGAGGTAGCTTTGATGGAGAGTTCTTTATAGAAGACCTCGAGATCCGATCCCGGTCTGAAAATAGCCGTCTTGTTATTTGCAGAAGCAATCAATGAGACTGGGAAGCCCCATCGGTACTGAACCTTGTGTAGTTTGAAAATGTTAGTGACATGTGATAACTCCCTCCTTTTTTGTAGGGTGATAGGAGATAGATCAGTGAACAATTGGATCTCTTCGCCTGCATGCATAATTGGGTGTCTTTCTCTGGCACTGCGGAGAAGATCTTCCTTGTCCCTGTATCTGAGGAATTTCACAATGATATCTCGTGGCGGGGCCTTGGGTGGGGGTTTGGGCCTAAGGGCCCTATGCGCCCTCTCTATCTGTATATCGGAGCCAGAGGGATCATCTTTAATCACTCTAAATAGGGCCTGAAGATAGCCCTCGATTGCCGGGGGAAAGACGGTCTCACTGACTCCCCTTATTCTGAGATTATTACGTTGTGTCCTGTTTTCCAGGTCCTCAAGTTTATCAGAGAGTGAGTGGTATCTGTTGTCTAGTTCTTGGAGACTTGAGGTGTTATTTTGAACCTCTGTTGCCAGTGTACTGTGGTGTGTTTCCAATGAAACCACTCTACTCTCCATAGCCCCCAGGTCCTTTCTCAGATCGCCAAACAGTGTTCTCATTTCATGCAGGACTATCTTGATGTCAGCTTTAGAAGATAAGTGAGATATATCTTGCTTAGTGAGAAAGTTCACAGATTCTGGGTCTTCCATGTCTGTCTGTGTTGCTGGAGGAGGCTGCAGTTCTGCCAAGTTTTCTGCGTTTATGGGAAGTGACTCCTTAGGCAATAAATATTGATTGAGGGTCTTGGAAGGGATTTTGTCACTTTTTGTTTGTCTTTTGCAAGGCATCACCTAGGTTGTAAAAAGGTATCCCACTAACCTCAGTGAATAAATTAAATCACAGTGTAAAGAGGCGCAACGCACCTCTGAGCATGAGTTAGGAGCATGCAGAAGAAGGGGGAGACCGTTTAGACAGGCTGTGTGTTCATATATAAACAAAGAGTTCAGTCTTATAATTGGGTTAATAAAGGTCTATATATCAAGGAGGATGTGCTTGTACCAATGGGGAGTAGATATAGTGAATGTCCCACAGTTTTTATTCAAATTGAGGCCTTTCATCAAGGCATATCATTCAAGCTTAATTTAAGGCGCTATTCGTGCCGCTGCTGCAGTGGGGAGGCTTAATGATGGCGTCTCTCTGAGCTGTGACGCACTTACAATTAGCTGCAGGTCTTAGGGTTTCTTTCAATGTAAATGGGGCCCAGTTTTCCCGGTGTACCAGATTCAGCCCTGTCACAGTCCTTGGGTTATAGCTTATTTGCTCTGTGTCAGCTGCTAATGTGTGGTGGGAGCTGCTAATCTAAACCGGGGCTTCTTGCTGTTACCACTCGCGCGGTCACAAGTGCTCACCTCTGCAGCGTGTATGTCCGTGGGAGATATGGATCAGCCTTTGTGCAGTGAGACCCCGGCTCCGATGTGCTGAGTGAGCGAGTGCAGACAGTAGCGCTGTGTAAGCCTCCGATGTTGCGCGGTCTCTGTGATGAAAGGCCCCGATCAGGGTCCCTTCAGAAAAGGCAGTGCCGCTTCACTTGAATCCTTCCGAATAGGATTAGAGGTAGGAGAGGGATGTCAGGTAGTTATATGAGGGTAAGTTAGGAAAGGTATGCCATCAATAAGGGCTTTAGGTCAGTGTCGAAGACAGGAGCCCTTCTAGCAAGCTGCCATCTCCTAGCGTGGCTAGACTCCGCCCCCGTGAGTGACCATTTTTGACTTCCAATTTCCCTTTGGACAGAGATCTATGCTTGTAAAGTATAATATTTTCTTCCTTATATTTTGAACTGTTTGCTATGTGTAATTTTGTTTATCAATTACTTTTTTATGTGTAAATCTTTTATTACAACATTTTTGAATACACTATGTGTGATAGTCCCTTAAGTACATCAACTTGTTGTTATCAAAGTTTGTGACAGGATAAATCACTGATATTTTTGTGTCTCTTGGTAGGTCTAAATCGTTTCTTATAAGTCTATAGTGAAGAATCCAAGATTATGATATGATCCCCTTTGTTTCATGGGGATAGGTTTAGAGAATCATATCACTGCACAGGCTAGCTATAGTTACCATGCATAGAGGGACAAAAAAGAAAAAAAAAAAAAACATAATAAAAACCATAACCAAAATCAAAAGTGATCAAAAACTACAAATAAGATACAGAGAACTATGGTGTATGACCTGCTGGCATAGAAAAATGTCTAGCCTCTTCATATGATGTAATTGTCATGAAAGGAGAAATAGAAAGAGTTTAGGTCCCTGTTGGATCGGTTAGTGTTTACAAGAGTTGATGGTCCCTAGTTACGAGGGTTACCTTTTAAGAGCCAGTAAAACCAGTTATTGTGGACTGATTCTTTGGTGTCTAAAATCCATGCTCCCGCTTCACACATTGTGTAGGTTGCCGATATATTGTTCTGGATCTCTACCCACGTAGATGCTCCAGTTTTCCAATACTTTGCTATGCAGATTCTAGTCACTGTACATATGATTCTAATACAAAATGAATGGGTTTATTATATTTGCGAATAGGTTTGTGTAAGAGAGCTTGGGAAATAGTTGTGTGGTATCATCTAACAAGGTGCTGAGTAGAGATGATAGTTTTTCACCGAATTAGACAGATTTTCTCGCAATCACACCACATATGACGGTATAAGCCTAATTCTCCACATCCTCTATAGCAGAACCTAGTGTTTGTGGGGAATATGTGTGATGTTTTTAAGGGGGTTAAGTACCATCAAAACATGGTTTTAATTGTATTTTCTCTCAAGTCAGCACTCAGGAGAGCATTACACCAGATCAAAATATTACAACTGTCATGATACAATCATGTGGAGTAGTTGATACCTGGATTGACTACCTTGCAGAGGTGGTATTGTGTTCTCAGCTTGGAAAAGTTTAATGTGAATTGCTTTTTCCTGTGTGTGAAAACTGCCTTCAGAAAAGCTGTACGCTGAAACCCCCCTCCTTAGTAGTGTAACTGTGTGTAGAAATGCAGAACGCTCCTCCCCTTGGAGACTGATAGTGGGAGTTAAGACTTCTTTGTATTGGTTGAACTCATTGTAAATTATAACCCAGGCATTGTCTTTGACAAGACAAAGAAAATTTGATTCAAGTATGCAAGAGAAAGACTTTTTAGGCAGAACTGCCCTTGGGACCAAACCACTAAACATCTGGAATGGCAGCTCTCCACATATCTAAAGGAACATGGTAATAAGTAAGATATTGTGTTTCTATTTTTTTTGTCCCCTATTCTTTTTAAAGAACTGTAGCTTTGCAATTGTATGTTATTTTGAATGTCTTTATAATTTTACACTGTGTAACCTGTATTGATATTTTTGTTATTAAACACATAGAAAATCTCATTCTGTCTTTTGGGCTCTAATATCCAAATTCACACTCCTGTTGAGACCAGGTTAAAGGCACGTTACCTAATTGTTAAATAGTGTGAGTTTTTAGGGGTTCCCCAAAACTCCCCTTTAATTTAAAAGTTTTGGTGGTGGCAGCAGGGAAACTGTTAGAGCAGTGTGGACAAGATTTGGGGGCTAATGTGGTATCTCTTTTAATGTCCTTTTGCAGAGTTGCAAGGATAAGGGAACCAGAGCTGTGTGCCATTAACCCCTTCATGCCCACACCCCTCTATTGTGATGCTGAGAAGGTATGATTCATCATAACATCCCAGTTTTTTTTTCCCCCGGGTAATGCCCAGGTCTTTTCCCAGTTCAACACAATCAGGGATTTAGTGTTATTGGAGACTGTTTGTATCGCTATGTATAGTCTAGAAATGGTTTGTTTGGGTCTATTTGGCGACTTTCATGTGTTTTCTATGACTGTGATCTCTGGGTATTGTGTCTTTCCAAGGAATTGTTGTAGAGAAAAAGAAACCTGTAAATACTGGTGCCAGTGCAGTTTCAAGAGTGTTAGGATGTTTTGTATTTGGGTAAAGGTCATGATTTTCCTATTTATTAAAATATCCTTGTTAATTATAAACTAACTATTTTTTGTTCATAATAAATATTCCTTTTTTTAAGTTTCACCTTTGATGAATATCTGAACCATGTTATTGATAATATTATTATAACTGTATTGTGCTTTTAGATGAACTGAGTTTTGATATTAAGTCAATTAGCGGTGGTCACAATTTAATTTGTATTTTGACATGTATTTTTGGCTTCAGTAAATGTCTGAATTTCCCTGGAAAATCCCATTTGATAAACCTGCCTGTGAAATGCTTAATAGTATATTCCATTTTTTTAGTGTGTTTAATCTGGTTTACTTGGGAGAACTGCAATAGTTTTTGTGGTCCCATGAAAAGCTGACCAGAACTTGTCCATATGGGTAGCCAGAATGCAAAGGAGCCTTCTGGAGGGGAAGTTATAAAGGATTATCTTGCCACCTTACCTATATTTGACTCTGCTGCACTAATATTTTTTAATTATTCAAGCTTGTATGTCCTTAGCTTTTGTAATAGGTTTAGGGACCGTTGATGTCGATTTTATATATTTGTATAATTTAACTTCCTTATTCAAAGTAATTAGTAAATATTTGTTGAATTGAAATGCTTTTGAAATTGAGACAATATCTGAGCTTAACCTTAATTTAACAGAACAGAAAATGTTCTAACAAAAGTAAAAAAAAAAAAATCACTTGAGTTGAGTTACACAGCATAATATATAATTATCGATTCAGATTCCTAGTCCCAAGGCATGGGTATGCTAAATTACAATTTTTAAAGCACAGGTATTCGTAACCAACACACAGGATAATATTATAAAATAGCTTGTTCCTTCTTTAATAATAACATAAATATGTTTACAACAATGCTTTTTTGGGAAAACTAAAATACATTCCGAAAAATAAAGTGGTTCAACATTCCCAGCCAAATGAACTACAAAAACATGCTAAGTCACAAAATCACTATATACTGCTTTTACAGTCATATATTTTTTCCAGTTATACTAATTAATCCCAGAGTCATTATTATTAATGGATTTAAGCTTTAAAGTTATAAACACACAACTCTAAGAAGTGGAAATATAATACACATTTACTACTGGGAAAGCTTTAATGGGTCAACAAGGGTGTACATTTCACTGATTGTGCGTAGCTTCTTTCCAACACTATGGAGGAGAATTCACAATAGTGTAGCAAGCACTAGGGAATACTAAATGAAAATACAGGGATCAGACTCCAAATTTCAGCAGGTATATTTTAATAAAACTGGGTAACCGCTACATTGTAAAAAAATGCAATTCGAAATTATTAAGCTCAATGGGGTTCAACTATTAAAAATCGTGGTTCAAAATCATCTTTTTCAAGAGCAAATTAAGTGGTTAAGAAAAAGCATTTTAAAAGAAACCTACGCACAAGCAGTGGACCCCCTCTCTTTTTCTTTGCCATATTGTTATTTGCTTATATATCTGCAAAGTTTATATTCTTCTGTCAAGATTGTATACTGTAATCATATATATATATATATATATATATATATATATATATATATATATATACATACACACACACACACACACACACAGTATATACATATTGAAACATAAAAACATAGAATTTGACGTTAGATAAGAATCAAAAAGGCCCATCAAGTCTACCCATATTACATGTTAGTTTTTCCTTAGGATAGCCTTATGCATGTCCCAGGCATTTTTTAATTCCTTTACAGTATTTGTGTTTACCTCCTAAAATGGAAGTTTATTCCATGAATCCACCACCCTTTCTGTAAAAAAATGCTTCCTCAAATTTCTCCTGAATCTGCTACCCTCTAACTTTAGATTGTGACCCCTTGTTTTGGCATTTATATTTTTTGTGAAAAATGCTTCCAGCTTCTATTTTATTAAGTCCCTTCATATATTTAAAGGTTTCTATCATGTTACCTCTTTCCCTTCTATCCTCTAAACTATACATATTTAGACCATAGAGTCTTTCTTTGTACGTTTTCTATTTTAGACCATGTACCATTTTAGTAGCCCTCCTTTGGACAGCTTCTAGTTTATTTATATCTTTCTGATAAATATTTTTTTCCATTTATAATAAGCTAGGCACCTCAAACAGGATTTAAATTGCTTTGTAAGATACATATATGAGATTTAAATCAACAGAGTTAATATTGACAAAAAAGGGTTTAGGGTTTTGCTTTACCTTTCATACTTTTATGGAGCATATATCAACAAAATGTAGAATGTTCGATATCAGGAATGGGAGCTTAGTATATTGAGAAAAGTAGCAAGTACTGTGAAGAAGTTTATTTAGATTATAGCCTAAATTAAAAAACAGTTGAAAGTAAAATGGTTGCACCAAATCAAAAGCCTCAGGTGAGAGTTTATGGGATATATGCCATGTGCACACTTCTAAAAAGATTTGACGACCGCTGATCTATGCAATGAGTCATGATGGTCAATATACAAAATAACCTCCTCAACACACACACACAGTGTGGCTGCATGGAAACAGGTGGGTCAACAGTGACATTAAAGGAGAGTAAAAAAAAATAATACTTAGGCAGAGTTTGTCAAGCAATTTATTTTAACCAAACTATGTTGCTCCATATCTTATATAGCCAGTGACTTCAAAGACATGATCCACAACATATTAAATATTTTAAAACTTCCACTTAGTGCAAACATTTCCAAGCAATCATATAACTATAACAAATTAATTAAAATAATAAAATCTATATAAAAAAAATCAATTTCCTAACACAATAGAGACAAAAGTATATCAATAATAAGACTGTTAAAGGGGCAGTATACACCAATTTTCATTTAACTGCATGTAATAGACACTATTATAAAGAATAATATGCACAGATACTGATCTAAAAATCCAGTATAAAACCTTTAAAAACTTACTTAAGACTCCATGTACTAAGAGGCGGGCGGACAGCTTCTTAACTCGCGAAGCTGTCCGCCCGCCTCCGCTACACACGGGCAGCGGATCTATTGATCCGCTTGCCCGTATGTACCATTACACACTCAGCGGAGTGTGTAATGCCCGCCCCTTCAGTCGCGCGACCAATCACGCGACTGAAGGGGCTGTCAATCACCGAGAGCGAGCGAGCTCTCGGTGATTTTGCTTCGCCACCTAAGAGGTGGCGTAGGGTGTAGGAAGCAGCGGTCTAATGACCGCTGCTTCTTACATTGCGGGAAGCAGGCTCGCATATGCGAACCTGCCCCGCAAAGGCTCCGGAGCAGCTTTCGCTGCTTCGTACATGGAGCCCTTAGAAGCTTCCAGTTTAGCTCTGTTGAAAAGGTAACTGGAACACCCACTGCAAGTGGTTCTATAGCAAAAAAAGCAGACCCCCCTCTTCCTCTGCATATGAAAATACTCTTTACTCAAACAGGAGCAAGCTGGAGTAGGTAGATGTCAGTATTCTCCTAAAACTTTGGGGCTTGGTTAGGAGTCTGAAAATCAGCACAATGTTATTTAAAAATAAGCAAAACTATACTTTAAAAAAAAACCCCAAAAAAACCTGTATAGGTTATTTAAATGGATCATCTACAAAACATTTATGCAAAGATAAAACTAGTGTATAATATCCCATTAAAGGTTGTTGCACTAAGGTTCTACATTTACAGTATGAGGAGGAAAATTACTATAAAGTGACTGCTGAGTTAATTATAGATTTAATCTCATAGCTGTGTTATAAAATATATTCAAGTAGGAGAGCATTAAAATAAATACATTGCCTTGGATAAATAAATCATTGCCTTGGATTGGTTTCCTACTGCATTTTCAAGCCCATGAGATCTACAGCCATATTTTAACAGCTAATATTACTACTAGTGGAAATCTTAACTATACTAATGATTGTGCTGTCCATGACATCTCAGTATGACGACATTATAAAGTGTAGATAAAAATGTAAATGTCCGTATATTTTGGTCTATGTTTAGGATTAGATTGAAGAGTTTTAGGAGCCAGTAGGAATATTTAGGAGTCAGACATATTTTAGGAGCAGACACTAGTATTTATATATAGATGTCTTGCAAAGGCATGATTTTTTTCTATTTGTTTTCTATTAACGTTTAAGGAGTTAATACAACTCCATGTAAATTCAGAATATATGACGTCAGGAAAAGGTGTAGGATATGTTTCATTACCTATTAAGGTGTTAATAAAGAAAGCTTGAGATTAGAGAGATAACCAAATGGGGTAACGTTTGATCAGCCTTATCACAGTGATGGATCTTGCTTCAAAGCTAAACCCTGGTTGCCCTGTCTCCACAACTAGTCTTCTTTATGGTTTTACACAGCTAAGGGTAAAAAGATTTATCTTGCAGAGAGCCAGAACTACCTAACTACAATATCTTAGCAACATGAATTATGCCCCACGTCTCAAACTCCACAGAATAGATACTGTAAACTGGGCATCATCCAATTACCCCTGAGGTGGGTAGGTCATTTGACCTGGACTGACTATAGACTAGTGTGATTGCAAAACAAGTAGACCATTACTGTTACACCAACAAACAAAACAAAAAGTTCTACACAATTCAGGTTAAATTGTAAACTTAGGTTACATGTGTATGTAATCATTTTATTTTGTATAATAATTTGTTTTTAAAGGGACAGTCTACACCAGAATTGATATTGTTTTAAAAGATAGATAATCCCTTGTTTACTAATTCCCTAGTTTTGCATAACCAACACAGTTATATTTATATATATTTTTTACCTCTGTGATTATCTTGTATCTAAGCCTCTGCAGACTGCCCCTTTATTTCAGTTCTTTTGACAGACTTGCAGTTTAGACAATCAGTGATGGCTCCCAGGTAACTTCACGTGCATGAGCACAGTGTTATCTATATGAAGAACATGAACTAACACCCTCTAGTGGTGAAAAACCTGTTCAAATGCATTCTTAAGAGGCGGCCTTCAAGGTCTAAGAAATTAGCATATGAACCTCCTAGGTTAAGCTTTCAACTAAGAATACCAAGAGAACAAAAAAATTGGTGATAAAAGTAAATTGGAAAATTACATGCCCTATGTGAATCATGAAAGTTTTTTTTGGACTAGACTGTCCCTTTAAATAATGTGTGTTTTCGGTTTATTTAATCCGATTTTTATGTATTTTTGCACTGTGACCATTTTTTGTCAGATTAAACTATCTTTCTAATTAGATCAGTCTTTGTGCTTTAGAAACTGAATTCATGGCTTCTGTGAGCTCGGGAACGTTACCAAAATATTATTTGTACATATTTATTTTTCTTTAGATGTTATTATAACCATAATTTAGGGGTGTCCCAAAGACAATGAATAATATTATTTTGGTTGGTGGCAGCAAATGGTATTGTTTTGGGGAAGTGTAGGTACCTTTTGGTGGTTAATTGGGATGGCATGTTGGCCCTAAATGAACTGGGATACAGTAGTCAGCTGTGAGGTTAACCATTTGATGCCCACACTCTCCCTGTTAACAGTTTTGCAAGTTTCGGTGGATCATAGGCCCTAAAGGAACTGGGATATGGCAGTTGGGACCCTGTGCTGTTAACCCTTTAATACATGCACTCTCCCCACTGTCACAGCTGGACCAATAGTCCTGTGTGTTTGACAACTGGAAGCAGGGGCTGTGTTGTACACCAGTGTCTTACACTAGTGATACTGGTTATAGTGATTTTGGAATTAAGTGCACATTTCTTTCGTCACAGGGTTTAGTGGGCTAGGAAGTAGTTAAACCCCTTGTTAGCCTTGTCCTCTAGAGTGTCATGGACAGAGGTGGTACTGGTGAGTAGTGGGTTATCACCCCAAGCCGTGACAATAGATATATGAAAAATGAACCAAATCATGAGAAGGTGGGGTAAAATACTAGGAACCAGTGGCTCTCTGACTCCTGGATTTGTTGAGCCCTGATTTAGAAATAGGATAAATTAATGGATGCAAGAAATTTGTCCCATTGAGATATTGATGGGCAAGTGACATTACAGCAGTAACATCATTTCCATGGTGTAATTGTGGCCATGATGACTGTGATATATATTGCCATTGATTGTATAATAGCCTAAATATTGCCTTTTCACAACAAAAACCCACTGGAATTAGCCCCCCTGCCAAATTCCAATGTGGCCCATAACAGCACATATCTATCAAAAGCCCATTAATCATATATTCAAAATATATATAAAATTAAGTATTTAAGTGTGATTTTTAAATGCATTTTAAAATATACAGTTATCTTGAGCATGGTAATTTCAATCTATATCGCTCATTACATATCTGGTACAGTATTGTACAAATTGCTATAATACATATGCACTGCATAAATAAATAAAAAATATTAATAAAAATGTAAATTTTTCTGTATCTATTAAGCAGCATTAGTGTTTGAAAATAAATTCATGAGATAACAGCTTTGAAAGGTTTTTATCTTATCATTACACAGTAAAAATAAATATGAAAGCAGACTTAATGACACTCCAAATGTGCTGACAGTTTTAATAAAGACTTAACAATTTGTTCTTTTTGTGATAATTCAGACTTGAAAATAAATAAATAAATAACTAGATGTAAAAAAAATCAAAAAAATCTGAAAAGCATTGTAGTGGTTTCTATGGAAATAACTATGACCAGCATTTTGAGCTTTAAATGTTGACTATAAAAGGTTATATATGGGTAAACATAATATACTGTGCCATAAAGGAAGTTGAAATAGACAAAGCTTTTTATTTGCATTCATAGTTTCAGAGATAAAGCTAAATTAGTATATGTTTTGTCCTTTTTTATCATTTGGAATTGACAATATAATGGCTACTTTTGCACAAAGTTTGAGAATTGTTCTCTCGTATGCTACATTTTCTCCATATCAATATTTATTTTTACCTTAACATGTCAGGAAGATACTGAAGACCATAACAACAAAACGTGGAAAACCGTTATTTAGCCATTACATCAACATATCAGGGTTCCTGCCCCTTTATCAAGCTGTTTTATACATTTGGGGAAGTTGGGAGAAATTCCCCTAGTAGCTGGCACCCTACATTGGAAATAATTGCTTGGTGTACTTGGGAGTGCTAGTCTTAGCTACATTTAAACAATGAGATTTTTACCATGCCATGCAGTCTCTTTAGAACATTACCCTATTCACATTTTCAAACAAAAACTCAAGGAGTACATGTTAAAAACAAACCTTTCAAGATTAAAATCTTCTAACATTGTTTAGTAAATGTATAATTTGTAAAGCACTTTGAGATTAATAAGGAGAAACGCACTATGTATTGTTAATGCCCATTCAAGCTAAACCACCAATAGCTAACCTACAGGTGAAAATCTGAGAATTGTTCAGTTTTCTCAAAAGTACAAAACTGCTGCTGATAATTTTTTTAAGAGGGGATTTTGTTTACAGGTTATTTAAAAAACCCCATCTATCTGGGGCATATTATATATCTATGTTTATGACCTGTTTACATTACTGCTGATCACCATTTTTTGGACAAATGAATGGGGAAACTGTGGTTAGGGTTATCACCTTGAAAGAGGCATTCAATGTACTGGGAAGTATCTTTGGGACAACAGGAGTTTGCAGTATGCAGTGCACACCATCAGCAACTGGTGGACTAGCGACAATTCAGAGGGTATATTGTCAGGGTATGGCTGAGGGACATTACACACATACACACATATATATATATACACACATATATATATATATATATATATATATATATATATATATATATATATATATAATTTTTTTTTGGTCTGATGAAGGGGACGGTTTGATCCCCGAAACGTCACAACAATAAAACACGTTTTGTTTTTCAAAGTCCAGTGAGTGCGGATCTACTTTGTACTATAGATAACCATTGTTCCTGTCACCCTGGCCATTCATTGAGGAGGTGAGAGTGCTTATCCCACAACAATTGTTATATATATATATATATATATATATATATATATATATATATAAATAAAATATAAGATAAAATAAGTATGCTATCTATTAAATATTAAACTTGGATATGCTTAATACCAGTGCTAGATGCAAATCCTTTATGTCAAGATTGTGAAGCTAGACTCAGCAATCAAACCCCCTCTTTCTGACCAAATACACACCTCAGTGTTCAAAGGCAGACATCTATCAAATTAGGAGATGTACATTTCAAAGGATTTCCTATCAGATCACCAGACCCCCTGTAGGGAGAGAGAGCCTAGAAGTCTGAAATGATCAGTTCTTTGAAGCTAGCAAGACTTCAGGATGGCCAGGAAATGTAAATATCTATTATGTAGGTGTTGTGTTCCATACTGAGTTCCAGTACACAGACCCTAGACTCTAAGTCAGCTTCAAATGCCCTTGATATTATAGGGGGGAGTTAAAAAGTCATATGAAAAGTTAATTTGCATTAAATTGTATAATTTTCAGATCTATTTAAAATACTCAGATCATATTGATAACATATATATATATATATATATATATATATATATATATATATATATATATATATATATATATATATATATATATATATATATATATATATATCTGAAAATTATACTATATTGAATAAATGTCTGCTGTATTGGATAATTAGCTGCATTGGTAAATTTAAAATGTGTTCCAAAACCTCAGAATAATAACACTGCTTCTTTTATTTCAGGCATCTGATAAACCAGGATATTAAATGCTATGGTTTCATGAAGAGCAGATAATCAAGCATATAATTACTTATTAATATAGCTATATGATTGATCACATCAGAATGCTACTGTCCGTATTGTGTAGTTCTTGTCATTTCACCAAATTGTTACTGCACCTTAACTCAGAAGTCCTGCCTACTTGCCCTTTAAAGCTCCACCGCACCCTTAATCTGGTGCTTAGAATTGTTTTGTAGCTTGAAGAAGCAACTGCTGCGTTACTGAGCCTGACCTGTGGATTATAATTCACCTTCAACAAAAATTATTTATCCTACCTACCAGGAAGTCCCAACACAGTTCAATTACCTGTAAAAAGAGATATTCTCACATTGAGATTCCTCAGCCGTAAACTGCTGTATCGTTTTTGCTTAAGCAACTTTGTATTCCAGCGTATCGCACAATCACCAAGCCTGTCGTATCCTGTCTCTCTGGGAGAACCATTAAGGAAGTATCATTGTTACCGCTGAGTACAAGAATAACTTAACTATAGACTGGGCTGTACATTGCCATCATTGCCGACTAGGCGCCGCCTCCCTCTGTGATGTCACATTACCTACGGAGCAAGTCATTCACGCTCCTCTCCGTAGCAAAACTGAGACCTCAAATGTACTAACAGATAAGTACACTTCTTGGAAGCAAGGTTACCTCTTGGAACTACTGAAATTAAGATACAGCTTACCCTTTCTCATTACTATTGCAAACGGAAACCTAGATGGTCAGGGGGATCTTGGCACCACTACATAGTATATGAACTCTCACAGACCTACCTTTCTGGGTCTCTGACGAGTGGCTAACAGCTTTCAGGACAAGATATGGCTTATATGAGTATCTCTTAATGCCATTCGGCCTATGCAACGCCCCCGCCACTTTCCAGCATTTTATTATTGATGTTTTTAGAGACCTTCTTGATATCTGCATCATCATTTACCTTGATGACATCCTGATTTACTCAACAACCAAATCTGATCATGTCAAACATGTACGTTGGGTTCTGTCCAGGCTTTGAGTTCATAAACTATATGCTAAACCCGAGAAATGTGTGTTTCATACCGACAACATATCGTTCCTTGGATATACCATTTCACCCACTGGTATACAGATGCAAAATGAAAAAGTGGATGCAGTAAAAGACTGGCCACTACCTACTAACAAAAAGGATCTGCAAATGTTTTTGGGGTTCTCTAACTATTACAGAAAATTTATAAAAGGGTTCTCTAAACTGGCCAAACTATTAACTATTCTCACAAGTTCTTCCACTCCTTTCCATTGGACTACAGAAGCTACTAAAGCTTTCAACCTGTTGAAGTCTTCCTTCACATCAGCTCCCATACTCAAGTTTCCTAACACAACATTTCAATATATCCTTGAGGTTGATTTATCCGATTTCGCCATAGGTGCGGTTCTTTCTCAGAGAACCTCCGTCTCGGAACCTATTCATCCCGTCTCCTACTTCTCGAAAGTTATTTCCCCAGCTTAGAGGAACTACCCCATTGGGGAGAAAGAACTTGCAATCATGCGATCATTTGAACATTGGAGACATTTGCTTGAAGGAACTAAGTTACCAATTGTTATCTTCACTGACCATAAAAATCTTCAGTTTCTGCAAAATAATAAAACCTTGTCATCAAGACAAGTCCGATGGAGTCTGTATTTCACCAGGTTTAACTTCAACATTATTTACAGACCCGCCTCAAAAAACGGGAAAGCTGATGCCCTTTCACGACAACTCCAAAAACCTGTAGCCAACCCAATCACTACATCAATTATTCCGGAAGAGTGTTTTATTGGAATTTCGACTCAACTCATAGCAGATATAAAATGAAAGTCTAATGAAGATCGTAACATCCCACATTCTGAAGTATCCTTATAAGCTGGAATTTACTATCATAAGGATAATATCTACTTACCCCTTGATTAAAGACCTTTGATTCTAGAGACTTACCATGATTCTCCCCTAGCTGGTCATCCAGGAGTTCGCCGTACCTTGGAACTAATATCTAGATCCTATTGATGGCCAAATATGAAGAGAGATGTACAAACTTTTATAGAAACATGTAAAGTATGTGCCACTTCCAAGAACGAGAAAAGACCCCCTTATGGACTCCTAATGCCCTTGCCGATTCCTGACAAACCATGGCAACATGTAGGCTTGGACTTTATAGTCGATCTCCCTACATCACAGAACCAAAATACTATACTGGTTGTCATAGATTTATTCACCAAGATGGCATACTTAATTCCCTACCACAAGCTTCCCACATCTTCTGAGACTGCTCTGCTTTTCTTGAATAACATTGTAAAACTACATGGCATTCCACCTGTACTCATCACGGACAGGGGCACGCAATTCACTTCACATTTCTGGACCAAACTCTGCAAAGTCACTCAGATCAACCATCGGTATAGTACGTCCTTCCATGCTCAAACGAATGGGCAAGCCGAAAGGCTAAATCAATGGCTTGAGCAATACATTAGATGTTATTGCTCGTACCACCAGGAAGAATGGATGAAATTCTTACCAATGGCCAAATTTGCTTTCAATAAATTTAGAGAATTCTTCAACAAAGATGACCCCTTTTTATGCCAATTACGGATACCACCCATCTTTTACTCTTACTCCGGACAAGGCAATCAGTACTCCATTGGTGTAGGAGTACACCAGTTCATTGTTGCAAAACTTTGAATTGCTCAAACAAAACATTCAGCAGGCACAAAGCAACCAAAAGCGTTACTACGATTTAAGTAGTAGAAAACCTCCTCCATATGCTGTCTGCCTGAATTGCAAATCCCTAGCAAGAAACTTGCTGGACTCTTCATTGGACCATTTCCTATACGACGACTTGTAAATCAAAATGCCGTCACCCTTTAATTTGCTAACTTCTATGAAGATGCATCCAACTTTTCATGTGTCTGTACTCAAACCCTATACTCCTACCAGAGTCTCTGACATTGTGTTGCCTCCTCCATCTCAACTCATGGAACCAGATGAATACGAGGTCCTATCCCTATTGGATTCAAGATTCAGACATGGTGTCCTACAGTATTTGGGTCCTTGGAAAAATTACTCTTCAGATGATGATACCTGGGAACCTGCCATGAATATCAACGCTCCTAAATTGATCTCTGCTTTCCACCGTAGGTTCCCTGACCGACCCAGGCCTCAAGCTGTGGGACAGCTTGTTTGAGGGAGGGGTACTGTCAGGATTCTGTAGTTCCTGTCATTTCACCAAATTGTTACTGCACCTTTAACTCAGAAGTTCTGCCTACTTGCCCTTTAAATCTCCACTGCACCCTTAATCTGGTGCTTAGTATTGTTTTGTAGCTTGAAGAAGCAACTGCTGTGTTACTGAGCCTGACCTGTGGATTACAATTCACCTTCAACAAAAATTACTTATCCTACCTACCAGGAAGTCCTAACACAGTTCAAAGAATCGATTACCTGTGAAAAGAGATATTCTCACATTGAGATTCCTCAGCCGTAAGATGCTGTATTGTTTTGCTTAAGCAACTTTGTATGCCTGTCATATCCTGTCTCTCTGGGAGAACTGTTAAGGAAGTATCATTGTTACCGCTGAGTACAAGAAAAACTTAACTATAGACTGAGCTGTACATTGCCATCATTGCCGACTAGGGGCCGCCTCCCTCTGTGACGTCACATTACCTACGGAGCAAGTCATCCACGCTCTTCTCCGTAGCAAAACTGAGACCTAATATGTACTAACAGATAAGTACAGTTCTTGGAAGCAAGGTTACCTCTTGGAACTACTGATATTAAGGTACAGCTTACCCTTTCTCATTACTATTGCAAACGGAAACCTAGATGGTCAGGGGGATCTTGGCACCGCTACATAGTATATGAACTCTCAGTCAAAAGAGCATACTATTACAATTAGTTACTGCTATCTTAAGTTATAGAGAGAGGACAGGACTGAGCATATATAAACCTGAAAAAATAACTGCCTGATATCAACTGTGATAATACTATATATCCATCACAGACCCACCTTTCTACTTGCGAGAAAGCAAGTACTGATTAATCTCTTCCCTGAGTTATTTGGCAATCACTTAACAATAGTGATAATCAAAACAAACGTGATACAAACTCAAATGATATACTGTGAGTAAATTTGCAGCTGAGATCCACACTAGATATTGTAATATCACATATCCTTACAGCTACTTGCACATTGGGTATATGATATAATCTGATGGGAAGTGTGTGTATATTTATAGATGTATTGTAGGGAAATATACTCATGTTTGGTGTTGATATACACATCTTCAGTAGTATTAAATAGTCCCATATATGTTGACCAGATAAGTCTATTAATACTAGGAAACATAAGTGTATTTAATGAACACTTTAAAATATATATATTAAACTGTAGCAGTATTTGATAATGAAACTGTGTTTCTATGTCTGCTGCCCCCAATGGACTAAAACTGGTGTTACAGCCAAAAGAGTTGACTGGTAATGCATGTCTCTTAACAAAGGTCCAATGAGGGACAAGCTCCGAATAAGGGAGTAACCAAAATGTCATCAATGTTTAGAAAAGAGGTGGGTTTTATCAGAGAGATAAAAACCCTTGCACAGGGAGTAAAAGGGGGCTGGGCTTGGCCTTTTTGCTACTTAACTTGGCTCACTGACAAACTGCTGCCTTGGAAATACACAGAGTTTTGTAAGACAAAATTGGGCCTAACATTTACTTCCAGACGTGTGCGTCCCCACTTATATGACGGTGAAAATAATTTATCTGGAAAAGCTGTAACTCTCTAATATTGGTTGTGTGTTATTGTATTAATGGTTATTTTATATTTTTAATAGATTTTAGCAAATAAATTCTTTATAGCAAAGTATAGTTGCAGCTTGTGAGTTAAAAAGGTATCTTATTCTTATATTTAATATTGATTAGACTAGGGTAGTAAGTGTACTAGTGTTAAATATTATTATTAAGAAAGCAATTATATATTTTTAGGTCATAAATTAAATGCAGTTATTGTGATATATTTTAGAATTTGTTTTATTGTGGCTAAATAAGAAGTGTTTCTTGCTAGAATAATTGGCATATGTTGAATTGGTAGTATTGTGTAACATTCTCTGGGTTTAAGTGAAGTATATTAGATTATATGGGGTTAAAAATAGCTTAATTATATTTCTCTGGAAATTCTATAGATTTATTAGGATTTGGTTATATTGTTAACTAAGCATTGTCAAGTTAGTAGTCCATATTGTGGTATTATAAATTGTCTTGTAAGTTTATGATAATATCTGGGGCCCGATCCGATACGCAGCGTCGCCCGCAAAAGCCTGCGACGCCAGATTTTGCGCGGGTTTGGTATCACATATACGGCTTAACATAGAAGTTACGCTTGTATATTTCTGCCTTCGGCCGTAGTTTTTTGGCCCATAGACTGGTATACCAAACCCGCGCAGTTTGGTATCAAATATACAGCGTAAGGACTTACGTGGCGAAAATGGAGAAATCTTACCCCATTTTCACCTCGCCACAAATTGCAGGCGTAGTAAGCCTTACGCTGAGTATTGGAGCCCCGTAACTCCCTAAACTACCTGCAAAATAAAACCTAACACCTAACGCATGCGCAATGTCTATCTACCGCTCAACCGCAATCCCCCGCCGCAATCTTTAATAAAGTGCTTAACCCCTAAACCGCCGCTCCCGGACCCCGCCGCCAGCTACATTAAATGTCTAACCCCCTAATGTGAGCCCCCTACCCCGCCACCACCTATTTTAACTACATTAACCCCTAATGTGAGCCCCCTACCCCGCCGCCACCTATATTATATGTACTATCCACTAATCTGACCCCCTTACACCGCCACCACCTACATTAAAATTATTAACCCCTAATCTAATCCCCCTACACCGCCGCCACCTATATTAAAATGATTAACCCCTAATCTAATCCCCCTACACCGCTGCCACCTATATTAAATATATTAACCACTAAACCTAAGTCTAACCCTAACACCCCCTAACTTAATTATTATTAAAATAAATCTAAATAATATTAATAATATTAACTAAATTATTCCTATTTAAATCTAAATACTTACCTATAAAATGAACCCTAAAATAGCTACAATATAATTAATAATTACATTGTAGCTATTTTAGGGTTTATATTTATTTTACAGGTAACTTGGTATTTATTTTAACTAGGTAGCTATTAACTATTTAAATAGCTATTGTACCTAGTTAAAATAAATACCAAGTTACCTGTAAAATAAATATAAACCCTAACTAGGTACAATAGCTATTAAATAGTTAATAACTATTTAATAGCTACCTAGTTAAAATAATTACCAAATTACCTGTAAAATAAATCCTAACCTAAGTTACCATTACACCTAACACTACCCTATCAATAAATTAATTAAATAAACTACAATTAGCTCAAATAAAATACAGTTAAATACACTAATCTATATTACAAAAAAAACAAAACACTAAATTACAAAAAATAAAAAAAAAAAGATTACAAGAATTTTAAGCTAATTACACCTAATCTAAGCCCCGTAATAAAATAACAAAGCACCCCAAAATAATAAAATGTCCCTACCCTAAATTAATTAAAAAAGTAATCGGCTCTATTACCAGCCCTTAAAAGGGCCTTTTGCGGGGCATTGCCCCAAAGTAATAAGCTCTTTTACCCGTAAAAAAAAATGAACACCCCCCCATTACAACCCACCACCCACACACCCCTACTCTAAAACCCACCCTATCCCGCCTTAAAAAAACCTAAGTCTAACCCCCAAGTGGTCCTTACCTGTCCTGAAGACCGGCGGAGAAGGTCCTGTTCCAGGCGGAGAAGTCTTCTTCCAGGCGGTGACCTCTTCTTTTTCCAGGAACCAGCCGGCACGGAGCGGAGGAGTTGAAGACTGATGACCGTGGAGCTGAAGACCGTCCTCTCTGGAACTGAAGACCGGAGATGCAGGGACTGAAGATCGGCGACGCTGGAACTGAAAACCGGAGCCATGGAGCGTTGAGGATCCTCTTCATACGATCGCCGCAGAACACTGAATAGGAATTCAAGGTACGCAATTAAAAATGGCGTCCCTTGAATTTCTATTGGCTGATTTGAGCCTTCAAATTCAAATCAGCCAATCGGATGAGAGCTACTTTAATTCTATTGGCTGATTTGAATAGCCAATAGAATAAGAGCTACTGTAATTCTATTGGCTATTCTAATCAGCCAATAGAATTGCAGTAGCTCTTATTCTATTGGCTATTCAAATCAGCCAATAGAATTAAAGTAGCTCTCATCCGATTGGCTGATTTGAATTTGAAGGCTCAAATCAGCCAATAGGAATTCAAGGGACGCCATTTTTAACCGCGTAGCTTGAATTCCTATTCAGTGTACGGCGGCGATCGTATGAAGAGGATCCTCAATGCTCCATGGCTCCAGTCTTCAGTTCCAGCGTCGCCGATCTTCAGTTCCAGAGAGGACGGTCTTCAGCTCCACGATCATCGGTCTTCAACTCCTCCGCTCCGCGCCGGCTGGTTCCTGGAAGAAGAAGAGGTCGCCGCCTGGAAGAAGACTTCTCCGCCGGTCTTCAGGACAGGTAAGGACCACTTGGGGGTTAGACTTAGGTTTTTTTTAAGGGGGGATAGGGTGGGTTTTAGAGTAGGGGTGTGTGGGTGGTGGGTTTTTTTTACAGGTAAAAGAGCTGATTACTTTGGGGCAATGCCCCACAATAGACCCTTTTAAGGGCTGGTAATAGAGCTGATTACTTTTGTAATTTAGTTTAGGGTAGGGACATTTTTTTTATTTTGGGTGGCTTTGTTATTTTATTAGGGGGCTTAGATTAGGTGTAATTAACTTAAAATTCTTGTATTTTTTTTTTAATTTAGTGTTTGGTTTTTTTTTGTAATATAGTTTAGTGTATTTAATTATATATTTTAGTTTAGATAATTGTAGTTTATTTAATTAATTTATTGATAGTGTAGGTGTATTTGTAACTTAGGTTAGGATTTATTTTACAGGTAATTTGGTAATTATTTTAACTAGGTAGCTATTAAATAGTTATTAACTATTTAATAGCTATTGTACCTAGTAAAATAAATACCAAGTTACCTGTAAAATAAATATAAACCCTAAAATAGCTACAATGTAATTATTAATTATATTGTAGCTATCTTAGGGTTTATTTTATACGTAAGTATTTAGATTTAAATAGGAATAATTTAGTTAATATTATTAATATTATTTAGATTTATTTTAATAATAATTACGTTAGGGGGTGTTAGGGTTAGACTTAGGTTTAGTGGTTAATATATTTAATATAGGTGGTGGCGGTGTAGGGGGATTAGATTAGGGGTTAATAATTTTAATATAGGTGGCGGCGGTGTAGGGGGATCATATTAGGGGGTAATATAGTTAATGTAGCTGGCGGCGGGGTAGGGGCTCACATTAGGGGGTTATCATTTTAATGTAGGTGGCGGCTGGGTAGGGGCTCACATTAGGGGGTAATCATTTTAATGTAGGTGGCAGCGGGGTAGGGGCTCACATTAGGGGGTAATCATTTTAATGTAGGTGGCGGCGGGGTAGGGGCTCACATTAGGGGGTAATCATTTTAATGTAGCTGGCGGCGGTGTAGGGGGATCACATTAGGGGGTTAGACATTTAATGTAGCTGGCGGCGGTGTAGGGGGCTCAGATTAGGGGGTTAGACATTTAATGTAGCTGGCGGTGGTGTAGGGGGCTCAGATTAGGGGTTAATATATATAATATAGGTGGTGGTGGTGTAGGGGGCTCAGATTAGGGGGTAATACAGTTAATATAGGTGGCGGCGGGGTCCGGGAGCAGCAGTTTAGGGGTTAATACATTTATTGTTAGGAGTGAGAGGGGGGATTGCCGATAGAGGGGTATACGTGTCGGGCTATGTTTGGGAGGCGTGTTAGACAGTAACGGAAGATTTAATATTTTAGTTTTTTTAGGCGGCGGCAGTTTCTAAAGTGCCGTAAGTCACTGGAGACTCCAGAAATTTGTACTTACGCAGATTTCTGGACATCGCTAGTTTGTCAGACTTACGGCACTTTAGCAACTGCCAGCGCCATATATGTGATAGCTCGCTGTGCGAGGTGAAACTACGGGCGGCGCAGGTTTCCACGCTTGCGCTGAAACCTGCGCCGTATATCAGATCGCGCCCCTGATGTTTAATTTATCTGGAGCTAAGGTTAACTTATAGAAATATATTTTATGGTTTGCTTTGTATAGAAAATTGTAACAGCATAGACATATATAATTGATTCATAATCTATTTTCTACATAAATATATTCAGTGTGTATATAAAGCTTAACTGATCAGAACTAAGGAATAAATATTAATTTTTAATAAAAATATAGTTACGTAAATACATAATACGTTAGAGGTTACCACTGAAATAAAGTATAATTAATAGTGTAACGTAGATTATATCTAACAATATTATGTAAATGTTGATGTTCTGGATATGGTTGTATCCTATCAACACTGTCCAAACCATTTTGGTGGAGCTCTGAGTCAGTTTGTTCAGGACCAGTCATTGTTTGAGAGTGAGTAGTGTCTGAATGTCACAAATATAGACAATATACTTTTATGATAGCAAACTGTTATATGTGTGACAGCTCAAAAAACAATTGGGATAAATGACAGATAAATAAAAAAAAATGTTTAAAGCACTTGAAAGTGATGCAACATAGCTGTAAAATGCGGACTAGAAAATATCACCTGAACACCTCTATGTAAAAAAAGAAGATATTTTACCTTAAAATTAAAAGTATTCACAGCCCATTATTTTATTATTATTTTATTATTATCGGTTATTTGTAGAGCTCCAACAGATTACGCAGCGCTAAAAATAAATAGACTTTAAGCAGCCAATCAGGATGCTAGTCTCAGGATTTGCATCTGGCATGTGCAGGCATAGTCATGTGATTATTCTTTCAATTTAAGGAGTTTACTATGAAATCTCACAGGATCACAGGAAAACAATGCATGACCTCAGCACTGCTGGTGTTGATTGGCTATTTTTTTCCTTCTAACTTGCAGCCTGACAGCAGCTGAACTATAACTGTTCATAGAGCACTTATTCTAGTGAGATGAAGAAATTACGAGGTAACACAGAGATGTTCAGGTTATATTTTCCTGTCAGTTTTTTACAGTTACACTGCATTCTTTCTAAGTTATTTAGCATATGAGTATTATGTAATTTTAATCATTTAGAAAAGCTTATTTATTTCTAACAAAACAACCCTTTTATCTCCAGCTGTTGCACAGTAGTATTCTGGCACTGCACTACCATAATTTAGGATTATCTTTAATGTGAATAAGGATGCTAGGTCTCATTTTCTCCTATTGGACAAATGTAATTCAATGTGTATGATGCAGCATTCTGCTGAATGAAAGAAGCACATCTGACGTTTCAGCTACCTGTATCATTAGACAAAAAGCTATCAATTGGTTAACTGCACTCTGTCAAGGTTATTTAGGTGTATATTAACTTTGACTGCTAATAAAAGAATGGTTTAGTAGATAGACAGCACATCTATATGCACAAAGAAATAGCACTTTTTCTAAAAATATAAAATTATAAAAATAAATAACAGAACTAGTGTTTATGTTAGTCCACAGGAATATTTTCCACTTTTCTCTGCCAAGTCTCCATTACTCAATAAATTGTCTGTGGCTGCTTTATAAACTCTCTCTACAAAATTGTCTCTGCTTCAGTGTAATGTGTAATCTACTGTTTGATGCAGAGTGATCTTGACTTTTAATGGCTAAAATGCTTTACCTAACTAAACGGTCAAGATGACTTTTTTAAAAATATATTTTTCAGGGTCAAGGAAAACAAAAACCATGATGTTATGCCAAAAGTTTCATTTAACTTCAGCATCAAATTTAATAGTATCTTTGCTATTAAAAAGGCCTCCAGGGGATAAATAAGTAAAACTGCTGTAAAGTCAAGGTACATAAACAAAACCAATTAAATTCTCCTTAGTCAATTACAGCTAATTGCAATATACCGAACTGTGAACTAGGAAATGTTCTAAGTTTTTAATATAAATAAAAGACGACATCAATATCCTTCTGTGATAAACTCTTTAAGGAATTTAATGATCGTGACAAAGCTCAACAACTGCCCCACCTATAAAATATAGTGCTGAGCCATACATATTTAGCGAAGAATAAAAAAATAAGCAAACACTGATTTAACTAGCTGTGTGCATTCATTTTTAATGTTAAAATCTTACCCTAATACAAGTGGCTAGCTATCCCTGCGTAAAACATATTTTTTCTACTATGACTATGCAGATGGCACAGCCAATGTGCAGTTATACTGCCTTCTCTATGAGTTTCAATAGTCAGGGTTTTTACACAGGATATACAGATGCTTTTGTTAGGAAAAGATTTTAACATTAAAAATAAACATTTATGGACACATATTGGTTCAACAGCTTGTAGGATTATATGTCTACAGTGCATACTCTTTATATAATTTACAGTTTATATGTATATACATTTTGTGATTTGCTGATGGCTGTCACATGATGCAAGGGAAAGACAAATTTAACTAACTTTGACATTTCTTGATTGTGCAATTCTACAGTATTCAATGCTCCTTTATTATCTGCGCTGTTTCACAGGCAAAAAGTGATATCAAATATATTAAAGAGCACATTTTAAACATATCAAATTATTTTTGTATATAAAATGGAAAAGTTAAAGCTTTTTAATGCTAAAATAAACATGGATTGCATTTCATGTGCGGAAGTCATCCCTAGAGACAAAGTATCACTGGTGATAGGGACATATCATGCAACTCTATTGTGGCATAATGGTATTCCCATTATAAATATATATATATATATATATATATATATATATATATATATATATATATATATATATATATATATATATATATATATATATATATATATATATATATATATATATATATATATATATATATATATATATATATATATATAGGAAAACATACATACAAAAATGCCTTCTTTGATATGAATCAGGAAAACAGATTTTAACATTAGCGGTTCTCCCCCCCACCCCCCCCACCCTCTGATCATTATGTACCTCCCTCCCTTCTATGAATTCTTACAACTCTGTTTTTGTATCAGGTTTTTACATATCATTTTACACTTTACTTTCTGTGTCATGAAAACCACATGATTTTAGCATGCCAGGGGTTAATTTTTCTTAGTATTTTTTCTTCTTCTGTGTGTCCTATATTTCAATGGTTGCTAAATAAGTATGGAAATATAAGACCACAGAAGAAAAAGAATACACAATATAACTATCAATTCTTTTTTAGAACTTCAAATTTCTGAAACAAATGATTAGGTGCAATTCACTCTTCTCAGGAGAGTGATCTTTATAGCCAAGCTGTCAACACAGGGACACAAGACAGTGTATTCTATCATGACACAGGCCTGAGGTCAATTAGAAGATACACTCTAGGGCATCTTAAAGGGGCAGTAAAGACAAAATTAAACTTTCATGTTTCAGATAGAACATGTAATTTTAAACAACTTTCAAATGTACTCCTATTATCAAATGTGCTTTGTTCTCATGGTGTCCCTTATTGAAGAGTAAATCTGGGTATGCTATCTAGGAGCGTAGGAGTTTGCATGTCTCTAGCATTTTATGGAAGCATTTTTTTTTAACAAAGTATAATATTTTTATAAAACCTAGACAGGCTGATAGGAGCTTAAATGGATACTTAAGAGATTTTAAGCACCTTTCTAATTTACTCCTATTATAAATTTTTCTTTGTTCTCGTGTTATCTTGATTTGAAAAAGCAATACTGTAAGCTTTAGAGCCGGACCATTGCTTGTTCAGCACCTGGGTAGCACTTGCTGATTTGTGGCTAAATGTAGCAAACCAATCAGCAAGCGCTACCGAGGTGCTGAACTAAAAATGGGCCGGCTCCTAACCTTTTATTACTGCTTTTTCAAATCAAGATAACATGAGAACAAAGACAAATTGATAATAGGAGTAAATTAGAAAGTTGCTTAAAATTGCATGCTCTATCTGAATCATGAAATAAAAAATGTGGGGTTAGTATCCCTTTAAGCATGTGCAAATGTCTTTAGCATTCCATGGCAGCAGTGTTTGCAACTGTGTATAACATTGCTAGAAATATTGTTGCAAATACTGCTGCTAGATAGCTAAAGTCACGTGCATGCTCCTGAGCTCCCCTAGGAATATTTTTTAATAAAGTATACCAAGAGAATTAAGCAAAATTGATTATATAAATAAATTAGAAAGTTGTTTAAAATTACCTGCTATCCAATTCAAGTTTAATTTTTACTTTATGGTTCCTTTTAGATATGTGTTGATCATTTTTGTGTTAATGGATGAACAAATATGACAGACATGCCATGTTTGGTATCAAAATAATTCTCATGGTATCAAACAAGAATGGATTATAATTGTATAGGTAGTGTATAATAAAATTAGAAGGTATCCTATAACTTCAGCCAGTGCTTGCAATCTGATTCATGGCCTGTAATAAAGGGGATGTCTAACTTCCTTGCACACATTTTGGAAGGGGCCTGGCCAGGAACCTGACCTAAGAGACAAAAATGTATTTAGTGTTGAACTCAACAAAATAATATTGACTTTCACGTGGGAAGCTAGTACAGTGTGTTGTCAATTCTTGCCAAGTTTAACTTGGGACTGAGCCTATACTTGTAAAGTTATGTATTCTATCATATTTTCTCCTTTTTATTTTAAACCTGTTTTGTTTTGTGTGTAATTGTGT
>NC_069501.1:346361047-346433547 GCF_027579735.1 Bombina bombina | reverse complement strand
AAAAATAAAATGTTATAAACAAAATGAATCATTGTCTTTTCACATTGTAACATCCATTTAATAGCCTCAAATTTTAATATCACACAATTCAGTAGTCATTGTATTTGGATGGAAAAAAATATATGTCCACTCCCAAATTGAAATTAACTAAGAATGTGAAGACATTAGGATTGTAGTTTAAAAATGACACAATAAAAAACCTTTTGTGACATGGATTAATGTTGACAATTCCAAATACTATCTCTTTGCATTGTCAGCTTCCTAAAGATATATTACAACATTCTATCTACTCTATGTCTGCCCTATTTCCTGTGTTGAAAGAAAAATGATCCAATTTTTTTTTTCTACAGACCTCTCCAGCTTTTTGCACTGACATAAAAACTTGATTAAATATGTGCAGAGTAATGTAGAAAACAATTAATTCCATTTTTTTACAACTGTTCATATTAGATTGATGAATATTATATTGTGTCAGTGCTTCACCTTTTAAAGATATTTCTTATATTCCTGTTTTCTAATATACAATTTAAAATCTTAATCGATGCACAAAAACTCACAGGTTGTTACACTGGTCTACCAGATTCTACATATCAAATAATGCAATTTAATATTATTATTGAAATTTTAAAATCAGTATAAACAGATATATTTTGCTTTAATACAACACAATAGTTGTTATTTTGGTAAGCAGAATTTGAATACAAATTACTTTGAGCCTAAAATGATCGTTTTTTACCTCAAAAAAAGTCCAATGTTGCTTTTATTGAAAGTACAAAAGACTCAGCACTCACTGGTGCTTTCTCTCTAATGACACTAACTTGTGCAGGACGTTCAAGTCAAAATTAAACTTTCATGATTCAGATAGAATATGCAATTTTTAACAACTTTCCATTAAAGGGACAGTAAAGTAAAAAAAAAAATCTTTCATGATTTAAATAGGACATGTAATTTTAAAAAAACTTTCCAATTTACTTTTATTACCAATTTTGCTTTGTTCTTTTGGTATTCTTAGTTGAAAGCTAAATCTAGGAGGTTCATGTGCTAATTTCTTAGACCTTGAAGACTGCCTCTAATCTGAAAGAATTTTGACAGTTTTTCACCACTAGAGGGCGTTAGTTATGTGTTTCATATAGATAACATTGAGCTCAGGCACATGAAGCTCCTAGGAGTCAACACTGATTGGCTAAAAATGCAAGTCTGTCAAAAGAACTGAAATAAGGGGGCAGTTTGCAGAGGCTTAGATACAAGGTAATCACAGAGGTAAGAAGTGTATTATTATAACTGTGCTGGTTATGCAAAATTGAGGTATGGGTAATAAAAGGGATTATCTACCTTTTTAAACAACAAAAATTCTGGTGTTTACTGTCCCTTTAACCAGTCCAACCGGGGTGATTAACAACCCCTGCTCGCTAGCGATTGGCTGCGCCTGAGCAGAGGATGACATTGCACACAGCGTAGTGTGCAATGTTAAATGCAGCCAGCGTATTGCTGCCCACTGGCCTCGAGGTTCATGGGAGTAAACATTGTCCATTCACCCCTTACTAAATGTCGACCTAAGGACTACCGGCATTGTCTTTTTTATAAAGCATTTGTTGATAACGCAAATCAACTGTATTTACTGGTCCTTTAACCTTGCATCGGTTCTGGACAAGCTATGAGCTTGCGTAGAGCAATCCATGCCCAACACAGGATCAATGCACTGGTGTGGGAAGTTGAAGCATAAACATAAATCTTGTAATCGCAAGGTGTTTATCTGCAATCTTGTAAAACATTAGCATATTGGTAAGCATGTTTTAATACATTGACACTTTATTTGTTGCAACTGTTTTTCAGCAACTGAACTCCATCTGTCATAGGCTTCAAATCTGTACTGTCAGTGTGCACTTTCAACCCTCAAACGTGGAAAACTCAAAATTTTTATAATTGATTTTCAGGAAGGAAAGACCAAATTACTATGCATAATTAAACATTTTATATTACAATCTCAGAATATTTCATATCCTTTTTAGGGCTAGATGTATTTTAACCTAGAGAGAATGTTATAAACTAAACTGAATACACATCAATATAAAAAAAAAATACAAGAAAACTACATTTGTACGTCATAATGATGCCTATTACAAAATTATAAATTCAAATTGTTTTTATCAAGAACAGATAAATACAACTCACAACATTCTAAACTAGGTAATATGTCAAACATAGGTTACAATTTCAATTAATCACAGTTTGAAGCTAGGATCACATTTTGAGCCTCCTTATTAAAACCATTCTATTCAATAAATAAAACTGCTAGAATTAGTGAATGGTATGATAGCAGTATCACCGTTTTTCAAGGGGGTTTTGCCAAGATTTTCATAGAAGCAAAATACAACAAAAGTAAAACATAGCAACTCATAAATTTTGTTTTGATAAATGCATAATATATCTAAATGCAGGTCCTCTTGACATTGTACTCAAAGAAATATTTCAGTACAGTTTTGTATGTCCTACGGATCCTTACTTATTGATAAAGAAAGCTGCCTCTGGCTTTACAGCGGAAAAAGGACACACGTTTTTAATTTAAGTGTACCAAGACAAATTTGGTTTTCTCAGGACAGAAGTATAAATCTAAAAAACATTAAAATAATAAGAATAGATTTTGAAATGACCCCTTTTACATTAATTGGACTATAATGTCATATCCATTTTAACAGTTTCAAAGATCATTAAAGTCCAGATACTTAAAAGAATTGTGAAGTCAAATTTAAACTCTCATGATTCAGAGCATGCAATTTTACCCCCTTAAACAACACTTATGTACCCTGTACATTGTTTGTTCTTAATGTTTTCTAGCCCTTTAATAGTGTGGCTCTCACCATAAGCAGCGAGATGCGCTGGTACTACATGCCTCACTCCAGAAGGCATTCGGAAATAGTTTGGTCTCCCCGCTGTTAGCAAAGAGCTGTGCTAAAAAACAACAGGGTATGTCAGCTTTTGTTAACGGGTTAACCAAATTTACAATTTGCTTCTGTTATGAAATTTGCTTTGTTCTGTTCATATCCTTTATTGAGTATTCCTAGGTTGGCTTAGGAGCAACGATGCACTGCTGAGAGCTAGCTGGTAACTGGCGCCTACACATATATGCCTCTTGTCATTGGCTCACATGCTGCAGGGGTGTGCTGGGAGGAACATGAATTGTGCTGTTCATCCGCACAATTCATGTGATGTCCAGAGGCACAATACATGTTCCGCCCTGCTTACCCTGCAGCATGTGTAACTCATAAGTGTCCAGGAAAACATGGCGAAGGAGGCATCCCTAGCTGTGTTGTGCACAACTCCGGGAGTGAGCACAATGTTATCTATATGGCCCACATGAAGTAGCAGCCTATTGTTGTGAAAAGCTAATAATAAAGCATGTGATAAGAGGCTGTCTGTAGTGGCTTTGAAATAGGCAGAAATTTAGAGGTATAAATTTTATAAAGTATATTAATATGACAATGTTGGTTGTGTAAAGCTGGGGAATGGGTTGTAAAGGTGTTATCTATATTTTTAAAAAAACTGTTTGGATCTATTTTGTGATCTATCATCTCTTTCTATGGAGGAGATTATTTCATTTCAGAATAGTATTTTAGGAAATGTCCTTAACTTTCCACATCCCTCAAGTTCTTCTCTGAGGAACTATGAAATAACTTATGCACCTGTCGCTGGGGTAAAATACCCTCTATTAAGAGTAGTTTAAAGGGACACCAAACATCTTATAGTTACAAGATATTTCGGTTGTCTTGCTATAGAATAGACAAGTCTAAATATTTTAATTGTTAAATATGTTAATATAAAGTGTATTGTTTTGCAGTTGTTTTGTAGCAGGGTTAGCCTTGATATGTCTACAGTGTGTGTTTCTAGTTTGAAACAAGCCAGAAATTATGTTTGAAGATATAAAGGTAATATCTAACAAGTGTGATCATCCCTCAAATTTAATTACTCCCTGCAAGTGGCAGCCACTTGGAGCAAGTGTCAAGAGGACTGGTGTTTAACATTATCACTCTAAAATGAATCAGCAATTCATTATTGAAGGTGAAGAGAGATTATAAACGTCACACCACAAAAATGCCTCTCTGTTGTTTTGAATGATGGAAAGTATATGGTACAATATTGTATATTGTAAAAGCCAAAATTCTCCACTTTTGACTTTTGAAACCACCATCTAGACAAAAAATTTCAATACTGCAGAAATGGCTATAGAAGAGATATGTAGACAGTAGACTGCACCAGAAATCAACCTCCTAGTGAGTTGGAAGAGAAAGCCCAGCCCATTTAAAGGGGTGTTTTTGCATCTGCTTTGAATACAATGAACTTATATCAGCTGCTTGCCTGAGTACACTTTATAGAGTGCTGCCACTCTATAAAAAAGTAAAATGATGATTGCAATACACTCTACAGAATAAATGGTATTATGAATTGCTACAGAATATAGTTTATATATATTGTTTGACATAATTACCAGAAGACATTCAGGGTCTTAATAAAAAAAATTTTTTTTACAATTCCTGGCAGAGAGTTTTATATAATATTCTGTTACATAAAATACTGTATGGGAAAAAAAATCTAATCTTTATGAATTTCCCACTATGGTACCATTAAAAACACAGTCATTCTTTATAACTTACTTTTGTTTCTTAATCAAATATATCTGCTTTCTGTTATGGTCAAGGCAGTATATGACAAAACAAATGCCAAATGTTTCTCATTTATTTTAATTGTATACATTTCATGCTCAAAATGTGAACAATTGTTATCAACGTGTCCCTTGGTTGCTTACAGATTGATCATGGTATTTGCTCTAGCTCTATCAGTTCAATCGCTAGACTTTAACTCAAAACAGAGAATTCTTTTTTTTTTTTATTGAAAAATCTGTAGCAAATGAAAGTCTGACATGAAGACTAACGGGACAAGGATAAATTGAACATATTAGAAAAAATATATATATTTTATTCAAGTTCAGTCAAAATTACAGAGCTTGTGATTAAAAGGACTAGAAAAGAACCCATTGGAAAGTGCAACTGTGACAAGAATATATATATATATATATATATATATATATATATATATATATATATATATATATATATATATATATATATATATATATGAAAAAAAGAGAGAAAATCAAAAGGGGCGCACAGCTGATTACTGTTAGTAAGCTGACACCTTACCTCATAGGATTGAGGTACTTTCTGGTAAGCACATCTTACTTACCTTAGACAAAGAACTGTCGAAGTATAAGAAATAATTTTGTCTACGAACTCATTTGATGGACATGTGTACTTTATTCTTATGACACATCAACCTGCAATATATTGATAATACCTAAACATATACACTAACAGTAATCAGCTGTGCGCCCCTTTTGATTTTCTGCATCATAGGCAGCACGCACACACTTAACAGTGATCTATACAGAACTCAAAGTAGAAAATACAAAATACGAAGTGTTAGTTTTTTAGCGCTGGTGCCCCTCCTTGATTATATATATATATACTCTCCAAATAGCAGGCAGCTCACTGGTCTTTGCAATAAAACACAAACGTTTCGGCACTGCATTGTGCCTTTGTCAATGTTATACAACAACAAGTACAAGGACAGAGTGCACCCAAGCACCCAGGATCAGTTAACATACATTTAAAACAAAACCCCTTTAAATAGAGAATATCCCCACTTAGCCTTTACCGCCATTCCTGTTGCATGCTCGTTCAATCACCTAATCCTTGCGTCACGCTGACACGCTAGCCGTGCCTAGCGTGATGACGCATAGCACGGCGTTGTCATGACAACGTCTAAGGCATTACGTCGACGTATGGGCCAGATACTAAGAGATCACCAGGGGATGATCTGCGCATGTTCAGAACAACAAAGTTTCTTGAAGCGCAGCGGTTGCTATAGGCAACCAACGTAAACCAGCCACCTAATGAGGCAAGAGCCGCTCTGGGAATCCCATAGTATGTGGCTGAGGCGGAGGCCGTAAGGATGTGTGATCTTATCAGAGTTTCATCCCCAAACGCATATAAGTCAATTACCAACTAAATAGTAAACATGATTACATAAACAGAATTGCTATACTTATGCTAGTTGTGTAATAGGGACGATAAATCTGAAAGATATGTCACAACCGCAAATGTGATATGAAAAAGGACCAGAACAATATGACAAAAATATATACAGAGGAAATTCATAATCATATGAATATTAAATAGAAACTGCCTCAATTAATTAGTGAACATTGTTGAATGAACATTAATAAGTCAATGCTGCTAATCAATCTATCTATCCATCAAACCTAAAGGAGTATGGTAGTAACCAAGTAGTGAAACTTCCAAGGACCCAAGCTCTTATGTAGTCATTAACGTAAGCACTAGTAAAAAGGGCTAAAGTCCAATGTAGTATTGAGTCCTCTTGGGGTCATGGTTCCCAATTTATGTATCCACCTGCTCTCGCATTGGAGTAATTTATTTCCCCTATCACCACCTCTAGGATTTGGTGGGATATGATCAATCAACATTGATCTGATGATTGACACCGGGTGTTTAAAGTGTGCACAGTGACGTGCCACCGGTTGGTCCGAGTCACCATTTTTCAGGGCTTCACGAATAGCGTGGCGATGATTTGCCATCCTGTCGCGGAAGGAGGTTATTGTTTTTCCTATGTATATAAGTGAACATGGGCAAGATAGCATATAGATCACAAAGGTGCTGGTACAACTAAGGCGATGGTTAATTTTAAACCGTTGGTTTTTGTGGGGGTGTTGAAAAGTGTCCCCTTTACACATACTATTGCATGTTGTACAACTCCCACAGGGGAAGCAACCTTTCTTGGACGACTTGAGCCATGTTTCCTTTTTGTAGTGATTCACAGGATCTGCTTTAACCAAGATATCCCTCAAATTCCTTGCTCTGCGGTAGACCACCCTTGGAGCGGTCATCTTCTGAAAGGGTAACATGGGATCTGTGCCCACCACTGGCCAGTGGCGACGTGCTGCATTGGATAACCGCTCACATCCAGGTGTGTACATGGTAATTAAATTCAGTTGTTCAGACTTATCCTTTTTAGAAACCCTGGTGTCTCGTGGGGTGTCCGTGCACAGCAATTTCTCCTGTATCTTGCAGATGTCTGACATGGGATAACCCCTTTTGTTCAATTTAATGCCCATTTCTTTCACTTGGGTCACTTGTGAAAGTGTCTCACTGTTGTTTCTCAGTGCCCTAGTGAGTTGGGAGGTGAGAATACCCTTTTTCTGGTGTCCAGGGTGAAAACTACTGGCGTGCAACAAGGAGTTGCGATCTGTGGGCTTAGAGTACAATTTAGTACCAAAACGCCAACCACCAGAGTCATTCACCTTGAACAAATTGAGGTCCAGAAAATTAACATTGTCTGTACTAAATTCAAGATTAAACCGAATAGGGCTGGCCATGAGGTTCAAATGCGACACCCACTCACGCAAAGACACTGCATCACCTCTCCATATCAGGAGAACATCATCGATGTAGGCGGGTGTAAAAAGTCACCTGTGGATGTTCAAATGGCTTCAAAAAAAAAAAAAAAAAGGAAACATGGCTCAAGTCGTCCAAGAAAGGTTGCTTCCCCTGTGGGAGTTGTACAACATGCAATAGTATGTGTAAAGGGGACACTTTTCAACACCCCCAGAAAAACCAACGGTTTAAAATTAACCATCGCCTTAGTTGTACCAGCACCTTTGTGATCTATATGCTATCTTGCCCATGTTCACTTTAATACATAGGAAAAACAATAACCTCCTTCTGCGACAGGATGGCAAATCATCGCCACGCTATTCGTGAAGCCCTGAAAAATGGTGACTTGGACCAACCGGTGGCACGTCACTGTGCACACTTTAAACACCCGGTGTCAAGCATCAGATCAATGTTGATTGATCATATCCCACCAAATCCTAGAGGTGGTGATAGGGGAAATAAATTACTCCAATGCGAGAGCAGGTGGATACATAAATTGGGAACCATGACCCCAAGAGGACTCAATACTACATTGGACTTTAGCCCTTTTTACTAGTGCTTACGTTAATGACTACATGAGAGCTTGGGTCCTTGGAAGTTTCACTACTTGTTTACTACCATACTCCTTTAGGTTTGATGGATAGATAGATTAGCAGCATTGACTTATTAATGTTCATTCAACAATGTTCACTAATTAATTGAGGCAGTTTCTATTTAATATTCATATGATTATGAATTTCCTCTGTATATATTTTTGTCATATTGTTCTGGTCCTTTTTCATATCACATTTGCGGTTGTGACATATCTTTCAGATTTATCGTCCCTATTACACAACTAGCATAAGTATAGCAATTCTGTTTATGTAATCATGTTTACTATTTAGTTGGTAATTGACTTATATGCGTTTGGGGATGAAACTCTGATAAGATCACACATCCTTACGGCCTCCGCCTCAGCCACATACTATGGGATTCCCAGAGCGGCTCTTGCCTCATTAGGTGGCTGGTTTACGTTGGTTGCCTATAGCAACCGCTGCGCTTCAAGAAACTTTGTTGTTCTGAACATGCGCAGATCATCCCCTGGTGATCTCTTAGTATCTGGCCAATACGTCGACGTAATGCCTTAGACGTTGTCATGACAACGCCGTGCTATGCGTCATCACGCTAGGCACGGCTAGCGTGTCAGCATGACGCAAGGATTAGGTGATTGAACGAGCATGCAACAGGAATGGCGGTAAAGGCTAAGTGGGGATATTCTCTAATTAAAGGGGTTTTGTTTTAAATGTATGTTAACTGATCCTGGGTGCTTGGGTGCACTCTGTCCTTGTACTTGTGCCTTTGTCAATGTTATACAACAACAATGCAGTGCCGAAACGTTTGTTTTTTAATCTGATATAATAAATTCGAGTTTTATTGCAAAGACCAGTGAGCTGCCTGCTTTTTGGAGAGTATAGTTATAATATTAGCAGTGCACCGTGGCATTATTTAAAGTATGATTGTGCAATCCTATCCATGACATATACATATATATATATATATATATATATATATACATATATATATATATATATATATATATATATATATATATATATATATATATATATATATATATATACACATACATACATACATACATACATATATATACATACATACATACATATATATACATACATACATATATATACATACATACATATATATACATATACATATACACATATACATATATACATATACATATACACATATACATATATACATATACATATACATATATACATATACATATATACATATACATATATATACATACATATACATATACATATACACATATACATATATACACATATACATATATACATATACATATATATACATATATATATATATACATATATATATATATACATATATATATATACATATACATATATACACACATACACACATACACACATATACATATATATAGTGTCAGCAGGCCTGATAAGCAAAACTTTTAAGTCCAATTTCACAAATTATGGAATATGTCCACACTGCTGTCTCATGCACAACCAATTTTGCAAGAGCAGGGCTTGTCATTCATCACAGATGAACCAGTCTGGAATGATTTAACTCAATTGTCACTAAATTGGCAGGAAGTTTAAGAAGCAGGTTCTGAATCTGCAGCTGCAAGCTCACAAACACTTCCAAGTTGTATTTGCAACTTGATAAATGTATCCATTAATGTGCATGCTACCTACAGTATCCAATGGGAAGTCATGTGCACAGGCTCCGAGTTCTGGGGATTATGGGCATTTGTATCCAGTGTGAGATGGCAGTGTGCATGTATAACTCCCTGCAGTATTCTCAACAAGTTTTCTGAACATTAGATCTTATCACAGAATGAGAACTTCCAGAAGTATTTTTTGCAAATGTAAGTATAATGCAAAGAACCTTTTAATGTAATTTGAAATGTACAATTGTTTTTTCCGCTTTAAGGAGGCATTTGAAAGAACACAGCTTAAACATGTTAAAATAGATCTTGCATTTTAAAGTTTAAAACAGAATTTATGCTTACCTGATAAATTACTTTCTCCAACGGTGTGTCCGGTCCACGGCGTCATCCTTACTTGTGGGATATTCTCTTCCCCAACAGGAAATGGCAAAGAGTCCCAGCAAAGCTGGTCACATGATCCCTCCTAGGCTCCGCCCACCCCAGTCATTCGACCGACGGACAGGAGGAAATATATATAGGAGAAACCATATGATACCGTGGTGACTGTAGTTAGAGAAAATAATTCATCAGACCTGATTAAAAAAACCAGGGCGGGCCGTGGACCGGACACACCGTTGGAGAAAGTAATTTATCAGGTAAGCATAAATTCTGTTTTCTCCAACATTGGTGTGTCCGGTCCACGGCGTCATCCTTACTTGTGGGAACCAATACCAAAGCTTTAGGACACGGATGAAGGGAGGGAGCAAATCAGGTCACCTAAATGGAAGGCACCACGGCTTGCAAAACCTCTCCCCCACAAATAGCCTCCGAAGAAGCAAAAGTATCAAATTTGTAAAATTTGGCAAAAGTGTGCAGTGAAGACCAAGTCGCTGCCTTACATATCTGGTCAACAGAAGCCTCGTTCTTGAAGGCCCATGTGGAAGCCACAGCCCTAGTGGAGTGAGCTGTGATTCTTTCAGGAGGCTGCCGTCCGGCAGTCTCATAAGCCAATCGGATAATGCTTTTAAGCCAAAAGGAAAGAGAGGTAGAAGTCGCTTTTTGACCTCTCCTTTTACCAGAATAAACAACAAACAAGGAAGATGTTTGTCTGAAATCTTTAGTAGCCTCTAAATAGAATTTTAGAGCACGGACTACGTCCAAATTGTGTAACAAACGTTCCTTCTTTGAAACTGGATTCGGGTACAACTATCTCCTGGTTAATACTTTTGTTGGAAACAACTTTCGGAAGAAAACCAGGCTTAGTACGCAAAACCACCTTATCTGCATGGAACACCAGATAGGGGGGAGAACACTGCAGAGCAGATAACTCTGAAACTCTTCTAGCAGAAGAAATTGCAACCAAAAACAAAACTTTCCAAGATAATAACTTAATATCTACGGAATGTAAGGGTTCAAACGGAACCCCTTGAAGAACTGAAAGAACTAGATTTAGACTCCAGGGAGGAGTCAAAGGTCTGTAAACAGGCTTGATCCTAACCAGAGCCTCAACAAATGCTTGAACATCTGGCACAGCTGCCAGTCTTTTGTGAAGTAAAACAGATAAAGCAGAGATCTGTCCCTTCAGAGAACTTGCAGATAATCCTTTCTCCAAACCTTCTTGTAGAAAGGATAGAATCTTAGGAACTTTTATCTTGTTCCAGGGGAATCCTTTAGATTCACACCAACAAATATATTTTTTCCATATTTTATGGTAAATTTTTCTAGTTACAGGCTTTCTAGCCTGAATCAGAGTATCTATTACAGAATCTGAAAACCCACGCTTTGATAAAATCAAGCGTTCAATCTCCAAGCCGTCAGTTGGAGGGAAACCAGATTCGGATGTTCGAATGGACCCTGAACAAGAAGGTCCTGTCTCAAAGGTAGCTTCCATGGTGGAGCCGATGACATATTCATCAGGTCTGCATACCAAGTCCTGCGTGGCCACGCAGGAGCTATCAAGATCACCGAGGCCCTCTCCTGATTGATCCTGGCTACCAGCCTGGGGATGAGAGGAAACGGTGGGAATACATAAGCTAGGTTGAAGGTCCAAGGTGCTACTAGTGCATCTACTAGGGTCGCCTTGGGATCCCTGGATCTGGACCCGTAGCAAGGAACCTTGAAGTTCTGACGAGACGCCATCAGATCCATGTCTGGAATGCCCCATAATTGAGTTATTTGGGCAAAGATTTCCGGATGGAGTTCCCACTCCCCCGGATGGAATGTCTGACGACTCAGAAAATCCGCTTCCCAATTTTCCACTCCTGGGATGTGGATCGCAGACAAGTGGCAGGAGTGATCCTCCGCCCATTGAATTATCTTGGTCACTTCTTTCATCGCCAGGGAAGTCCTTGTTCCCCCCTGATGATTGATATATGCAACGGTCGTCATGTTGTCTGACTGAAACCTTATGAATTTGGCCTTTGCTAGTTGAGGCCAAGCTCTGAGAGCATTGGATATCGCTCTCAGTTCCAGAATGTTTATCGGGAGAAGAGACTCTTCCCGAGACCATAGACCCTGAGCTTTCAGGGATTCCCAGACCGCGCCCCAGCCCACTAGGCTGGCGTCGGTCGTGACAATGACCCACTCTGGTCTGCGGAAGCTCATTCCCTGTGACAGATTGTCCAGGGTCAGCCACCAACGGAGTGAATCTCTGGTCTTTTGATCTACTTGAATCGTCGGAGACAAGTCTGTATAATCCCCATTCCACTGTCTGAGCATGCACAGTTGTAATGGTCTTAGATTAATTCGTGCAAAAGGAACTATGTCCATTGTTGCAACCATCAATCCTATTACTTCCATGCACTGCGCTATGGAAGGACGAGGAACAGAATGAAGTACTTGACAAGAGCTTAGAAGTTTTGATTTTCTGACCTCTGTCAGAAAAATCCTCATTTCTAAGGAATCTATTATTGTTCCCAAGAAGGGAACTCTTGTTGACGGGGACAGAGAACTTTTTTCTTTGTTCACCTTCCATCCGTGAGATCTGAGAAAGGCTAGGACGATGTCCGTATGAGCCTTTGCTTTTGACAGGGACGACGCTTGAATCAGGATGTCGTCCAAGTAAGGTACTACTGCAATGCCCCTTGGTCTTAGAACCGCTAGAAGGGACCCTAGTACCTTTGTGAAAATCCTTGGAGCAGTGGCTAATCCGAATGGAAGTGCCACAAACTGGTAATGCTTGTCCAGAAAAGCGAACCTTAGGAACTGATGATGTTCCTTGTGGATAGGAATATGTAGGTACGCATCCTTTAAATCCACGGTAGTCATAAATTGATTTTCCTGGATAGTAGGTAGGATCGTTCAAATAGTTTTCATTTTGAACGATGGTACCCTGAGAAATTTGTTTAGGATCTTTAGATCCAAAATTGGTCTGAATGTTCCCTCTTTTTTGGGAACTATGAACAGATTGGAATAAAATCCAATTCCTTGTTCTCTTATTGGAACTGGATGTATCACTCCCATCTTTAACAGGTCTTCTACACAATGTAAGAATGCCTGTCTCTTTATTTGGTTTGAAGATAATTGAGACCTGTGGAACCTTCCCCTTGGGGGTAGTTCCTTGAATTCCAGGAGATAACCTTGAGAAACTATTTCTAGCGCCCAAGGATCCTGAACATCTCTTGCCCAAGCCTGAGCAAAGAGAGAAAGTCTGCCCCCCACTAGATCCGGTCCCGGATCGGGGGCTATCCCTTCATGCTGTTTTGGTAGCAGTGGTAGGCTTCTTGGCCTGCTTACCCTTGTTCCAGCCTTGCATTGGTTTCCAGGCTGGTTTGGGTTGTGAAGTATTACCCTCTTGCTTAGAGGATACAGAATTAGAGACTGGTCCGTTTCTGCGAAAGGGACGAAAATTAGGCTTATTTTTAGCCTTAAAAGACCTATCCTGTGGGAGGGCGTGGCCCTTTCCCCCAGTGATGTCTGAAATAATCTCTTTCAAATCAGGTCCAAATAATGTTTTACCTTTGAAAGGAATGTTAAGCAATTTTGTCTTGGAAGACACATCCGCTGACCAAGACTTTAGCCAAAGCGCTCTGCGCGCCACGACAGCAAACCCTGAATTTTTCGCCGCTAATCTAGCTAATTGCAAAGCGGCATCTAAAACAAAAGAGTTAGCCAATTTAAGTGCTTGAACTCTGTCCATAACCTCCTCATACGAAGATTCTTTACTGAGCGATTTTTCTAGTTCCTCGAACCATAAACACGCTGCCGTAGTGACAGGAACAATGCATGAAATTGGTTGTAGAAGGTAACCTTGCTGTACAAAAATCTTTTTAAGCAAACCCTCTAATTTCTTATCCATAGGATCTTTGAAAGCACAACTATCTTCGATAGGAATAGTAGTGCGTTTGTTTAGAGTAGAAACCGCCCCCTCGACCTTGGGGACTGTCTGCCATAAGTCCTTTCTGGGGTCGACTATAGGAAATAATTTCTTAAATATAGGGGGGGGAACAAAAAGGTATGCCGGGCCTTTCCCACTCTTTATTTACTATGTCCGCCACCCGCTTGGGTATAGGAAAAGCGTCGGGGGGCACCGGAACCTCTAGGAACTTGTCCATCTTACATAATTTCTCTGGAATGACCAAATTGTCACAATCATCCAGAGTAGATAACATCTCCTTAAGCAGTGCGCGGAGATGTTCTAATTTAAATTTAAATGTCACAACATCAGGTTCAGCTTGATGAGAAATTTTTCCTGAATCTGAAATTTCCCCATCAGACAAAACCTCCCTCATGGCCCCTTCAGATTGGTGTGAGGGTATGACAGAACAATTATCATCAGCGTCCTCTTGCTCTTCAGTGTTTAAAACAGAGCAATCGCGCTTTCTCTGATAAGTAGGCATTTTGGATAAAAGATTTGCTATGGAGTTATTCATTACAGCCGTTAATTGTTGCATGGTAATAAGTATTGGCGCACTAGATGTACTAGGGGCCTCCTGTGTGGGCATAACTGGTGTAGACACAGTAGGGGATGATGTAGTATCATGTTTACTCCCCTCATTTGAGGAATCATCTTGGGCAATATCATTATCTGTGGCATTACTGTCCTTACTTTGTTTGGACACTATGGCACAATTATCACATAAATTTAAATGGGGAGACACATTGGCTTTCATACATATAGAACATAGCTTATCTGATGGTACAGACATGTTAAACAGGCTTAAACTTGTCAACAAAGCACAAAAAACGTTTTAAAATAAAACCGTTACTGTCACTTTAAATTTCTAACTGAAAACACTTTATTACTGAATATGTGAAAAAGTATGAAGGAATTGTTCAAAATTCACCAAAATTTCACCACAGTGTCTTAAAGCATTAAAAGTATTGCACACCAAATTTCAGAGCTTTAACCCTTAAATTAACGGAACCGGAGCCGTTTTTACATTTAACCCCTATACAGTCCCAGAATGAGGCTCTGTCTATAACTAGAAAGGCCCCCATCTGAAAAAGGTGTCCAACACAGTGCCTGCCATTTTTCTAAACGTTCCCCAAGATTATAATACCAATAATTAGTTAGAATCTGCATAATATGCCTAGTAAAGCAATCGTTTTAGCCCAGAAAAATGTCTACCAGTTTTTAAGCCCTTTTTGAAGCCCTTTATTCTTTTATGTTTAACTAAGAAAATGGCTTACCGGTCCCCATGAGGGGAAATGACAGCCTTCCAGCATTACATGGTCTTGTTAGAAATATGGCTAGTTATACCTTAAGCAGAAAAGTCTGCTAACTGTTTCCCCCAACTGAAGTTACTTCATCTCAACAGTCCTGTGTGGAAACAGCAATTGATTTTAGTTACTGTCTGCTAAAATCATCTTCCTCTTACAAACAGAAATCTTCATCCTTTTCTGTTTCAGAGTAAATAGTACATACCAGCACTATTTTAAAATAACAAACACTTGATAGAAGAATAAAACTACATTTAAACACCAAAAAACTCTTAACCATCTCCGTGGAGATGTTGCCTGTGCAACGGCAAAGAGAATGACTGGGGTGGGCGGAGCCTAGGAGGGATCATGTGACCAGCTTTGCTGGGACTCTTTGCCATTTCCTGTTGGGGAAGAGAATATCCCACAAGTAAGGATGACGCCGTGGACCGGACACACCAATGTTGTAGAAAAGGGATTGTAAACATCTCAACATTTTAATATAAAATGATTAGTTATGCATAGTAAAACAACTATACAATATATATATAAGAAAAGGAGACGCACTCGCCGGGTCTTAACAAATTATGTGTTTAATCCACCAGTGACGTTTCGGGGTAGTAAGCCACGTCCTCAGACCAATAAAATATATACATACATTGCAGACTTATATTACCTTACCCTCCACCAAGATTCTATGCCGGAAGTGTCCACAGCGTTCCCCCTGCGCCACTGCGCAGAACCGGCGGTAGTCATGGCAACCGGAACAAACAATACTCACAATCTGACATCAGACGCCAGGTCCTACGGGCATGCCAATCTGCACTGTAAGTGCCAAAGGAAGCCGTAAGAGCTGGGTAGTATTATACAGGGGTAATAACAATTCTGCTGGAGAAAATAACAACAACACGTTAGACGAAACATTTGGCAATAGTATCCCAAGATCAAAGTATTCAATATATCAGACAATTTGTAATCTGACTAAAGGTTATGTATCTAATACATCATGAATGTATAAGTGATCTAGAAATAAATCTGTGAATAAGCCATCAATTAATCAACAATTTTTTTTTATAGGAAACAGTGCCAATCTAAATTTACATTTAGCCCATTCGGCGTTATAGTATTCAATGTATAGATCCATCTGGATTCTTTTTGTAGAAGTAGTTTGGCCCTGTCTCCCCCTCTATTGGGCCTGGGAACGTGATCAATGATAACATAACGTAAGTTGGACACCGCATGGCCAGCCTGCGCAAAATGTCTGGCCACAGGTTGGTCAGATTGTTTTTTATCAATGGCTGCTCTAATTGCAGTGCGATGGTTGGCCATGCGGGTCCGCAGGTCATCAATTGTTTTGCCCACGTAGTATAACCCACAGGGGCAATGAATCAAATATACAACATATTCAGTGGTACAAGTAACACGATGTCTTATGTAGAATTTTTTGTTGGTATGTGGGTGTACAAAGAACTTGGTAGCACTGAGTCCACTACATGTAGTGCATCCAAGACATTTAAAGCAGCCTGGTTTTGAACGTTTTAGCCATGTTGTTTTCGTATAACAGTCAATCGGATCCACCTTGACAAGAATGTCCCGAATGGATCTAGATCTTTTAAAGCAGACTCTAGGTGGTCCCATATTGACAAAAGGTAAAGTCTGGTCAGACTGCACAATTTCCCAGTCCTTCCTTAATACTGCTGGTAAATTCTGTTTGTCCACAGTGTATGTTGTCACATATGTCATCCTGTCGGTATCCGCTGTCCTGGTCGTTGCGCGTAGGGCTTCTTCTTGTGGCAGATCCCAGAATTGTTCCAGATGTTTATTTAGATGCTGCTCATTATATCCCCGTTGAAGAAATCTAGACTTCATTTCTAACAGTTGTTGCTTTGTTTGTACAGGGTCACTATTATTTCTGACGACTCTTTTGAATTGGGAGATTGGCAGTGCCTGCTTTAGAGCTGGTGGATGGCAACTGGTAGCCTGAAGCAGGGAATTTCTGTCCGTGGCCTTACGAAAGAGTGTAGTGGAGAGACAGTTCTGGTCTTTATATATCCGCAAATCTAGAAAGTCTACAGATATTTCGCTATACTCCATCTTAAATTGTAGGCTAGGACGTAATTCGTTCAGCTGGTTGAACCATAGCAGGAGATCCTGTGCCGATCCATCCCAAATTAGAAACAAGTCGTCAATATAGCGACGAAATATCCTTATGTTGGGATGAGAAAATAGATCAGTATTGTATTGTTCAAACTCTGCCATGTATAAATTGGTAGATGATGGGGCCACATTCGACCCCATCGCTGTGCCTAAAAGTTGTAAATAAAACCGGGTCTCAAATCGGAAATAGTTCATAGTGAGGCAGTAGTTTAACATCTCCATAATCCACTCGGTATTTGGTCCTACAAAAGGATATCTTCTCAGGTGGTTGCGGATTGCCTCCATACCTTGACTGTGTGGTATAATGGTATAGAGACTAACCACATCTAGGGTAACCAGCAATTCCGTCCCTTTTAGATTATATTGCTTAAGCTCTTGGATGAGGGCCATGGAGTCCAACAAAAAAGAAGGCATATTGCAGACCATTGGCTGGAAAAGGGAGTCCAGATATGTCTATTGGTCTCCCAGGTGGTTGGGTGAGGTGCTTGTGCACTTTCGGTAATGTGTAGAATACAGGAACCCGTGGGAACTGTACTGTTAGATATCTATAGAGCTGTTCATCTATTAGATTGTTACTTAGTGCATTTTGTAGAGAAGCATCAATTTGTTTTTTAAAGGACCACACTGGATCTCCTGAAAGTTGTTTATAGGTGTTATCATTCAACTATGCTATTGCTTCACTGCGGTAGTATGAGTAATCCAAGATTACCACCGCCCCACCTTTATCTGCTTCACGGAATACCAATTCTGTATTTTCTTTTAGACTTTTCAAAGCATCCCTCTCCTGTCGTGAGAGATTATTACGATGTTTCCCAAAGTTTCCTTGTAGGTCTTTTCTGGCTCCATCCCCCAGTAGCCTGCTGTAGGTCTTAATACTGGCATTCGAACTACTGGGATCGTACTTCCCTTTTGCTCGAAATCTTGGTATCTCTGCTTGACTACTTCCAAAGTGTTCTCGTAAGCGCAACATTCTTTCAAACTTATGTTTATCCAGGAAGGATGTGAAAGGGTCATCATATTCGGTGGGTATAAAGGAAAAACCTTTATTGAGTACCCTTACTTCAGTGGGAGACAAGGAGTATGAGCTAAGATTAATCACAATATCTTCTGTCAGAATCTCTGTGGTCTGGGTGGTCTTCCTCTTGTGCCCCCCCCCCCTCCGATTATGTGGCCTGTGCCCCTGAAGTTTTTTGACCGGGTAGTTACACCCGGGGGGCCAATTCCTGGTTCCACATGTATGCTGGGTGCCCCATCAGATTCTGAACTGTTCCCAGAGAAATCCACTGTAGTGAGGTTCCTTGGTTTGCAATATTTTGGCTTACGTGTGTAGGAGGTAGTTATAATTCTCCTCTCTTCTGGGCTCAAAAGCCATCGGTACACACGTTTATCCTTGTAATCTGCCATCACTACATCCCATTTTCTGTTTTTGAATGTTGTTAATTCCAATTGGTATTGAGCAACGTGTTGTTCAAGTTTGGCCAGCCAATTATGTTCACTGTCTGCTTCCAAAGTTGGTTTGTATTGCTCTTCAAATTTGTCAATCTCTATTTTAGCTGCCTGCATGAGGGTCCTCACCTCTTCAATTACCAGGAGCATGAGATCCAATGAACACTTGTTTAAAATACTGCACCATTTGATACAGAAGGCAGTATTGTTGTGACCTATTGTTGGCACACTTTTCATTCTGAATCCTCTAGGAATGTACATCTTTCTGTGATACTCAGAAAGAAAGCTGCCATGCAATGCCAAATCAGTGCTTCTCTTTTTTAATTTTTAGCCATTTGGCATATAGGTGTTCTGGTGGTTCTTTAGTATCTCTGACTGGTAAAGCATCAAATCTGATGCGGTCAGCGTCCTCCTGTGTGAAGTTGAACACCGTAGCCCCCTGTATATCCTGTTCAGCATCATAATCCATGTCTGTGTCATGTTCCGCATTTGCGGTTGTATCCATTATATTGTGAGTTTGTGCGCACCAACAATCAGAAACTCACAATATTGTGGGCTTTTGAGCCCAGAAGAGAGGAGAATTATAACTACCTCCTACACACGTAAGCCAAAATATTGCAAACCAAGGAACCTCACTACAGTGGATTCCTCTGGGAACAGTTCAGAATCTGATGGGGCCCCCAGCATACATGTGGAACCAGGAATTGGCCCCCAGGGTGTAACTACCCGGTCAAAAACTTCAGGGGCACAGGCCACATAATCGGAGGGGGGGGCACAAGAGGAAGAGGAAGACCACCCAGACCACAGAGATTCTGACAGAAGATATTGTGATTAATCTTAGCTCATACTCCTTGTCTCCCACTGAAGTAAGGGTACTCAATAAAGGTTTTTCCTTTATACCCACCGAATATGATGACCCTTTCACATCCTTCCTGAATAAACATAAGTTTGAAAGAATGTTGCGCTTACGAGAACACTTTGGAAGTAGTCAAGCAGAGATACCAAGATTTCGAGCAAAAGGGAAGTACGATCCCAGTAGTTCGAATGCCAGTATTAAGACCTACAGCAGGCTACTGGGGGATGGAGCCAGAAAAGACCTACAAGGAAACATTGTAATAATCTCTCACGACAGGAGAGGGATGCTTTGAAAAGTCTAAAAGAAAATACCGAATTGGTATTCCGTGAAGCAGATAAAGGTGGGGCGGTGGTAATCTTGGATTACTCATACTACCGCAGTGAAGCAATAGCATAGTTGAATGATGATAACACCTATAAACAACTTTCAGGAGATCCGGTGTGGTCCTTTAAAAAACAAATTGATGCTTCTCTACAAAATGCACTAAGTAACAATCTAATAGATGAACAGCTCTATAGATATCTAACAGTACAGTTCCCACGGGTTCCTGTATTCTACACGTTACCAAAAGTGCACAAGCACCTCACCCAACCACCTGGGAGACCAATAGTCTCGGCTATTGGTTCTCTGCTCCAACCCATTGCTACATATCTGGACTCCCTTTTCCAGCCAATGGTCTGCAATATGCCTTCTTTTTTGTTGGACTCCATGGCCCTCATCCAAGAGCTTAAGCAATATAATAATCTAAAAGGGACGGAATTGCTGGTTACCCTAGATGTGGTTAGTCTCTATACCATTATACCACACAGTCAAGGTATGGAGGCAATCCGCAACCACCTGAGAAGATATCCTTTTGTAGGACCAAATACCGAGTGGATTATGGAGATGTTAAACTACTGCCTCACTATGAACTATTTCCGATTTGAGACCCGGTTTTATTTACAACTTTTAGGCACAGCGATGGGGTCGAATGTGGCCCCATCATCTGCCAATTTATACATGGCAGAGTTTGAACAATACAATACTGATCTATTTTCTCATCCCAACATAAGGATATTTCGTCGCTATATTGACGACTTGTTTCTAATTTGGGACGGATCGGCACAGGATCTCCTGCTATGGTTCAACCAGCTGAACGAATTACGTCCTAACCTACAATTTAAGATGGAGTATAGCGAAATATCTGTAGACTTTCTAGATTTGCGGATATATAAAGACCAGAACCGTCTCTCCACTACACTCTTTCGTAAGGCCACGGACAGAAATTCCCTGCTTCCGGCTACCAGTTGCCATCCTCCAGCTCTAAAGCAGGCACTGCCAATCTCCCAATTCAAAAGAGTCGTCAGAAATAATAGTGACCCTGTACAAACAAAGCAACAACTGTTAGAAATGAAGTCTAGATTTCTTCAACGGGGATATAATGAGCAGCATCTAAATAAACATCTGGAACAATTCTGGGATCTGCCACAAGAAGAAGCCCTACGCGCAACGACCAGGACAGCGGATACCGACAGGATGACATATGTGACAACATACACTGTGGACAAACAGAATTTACCAGCAGTATTAAGGAAGGACTGGGAAATTGTGCAGTCTGACCAGACTTTACCTTTTGTCAATATGGGACCACCTAGAGTCTGCTTTAAAAGATCTAGATCCATTCGGGACATTCTTGTCAAGGTGGATCCGATTGACTGTTATACGAAAACAACATGGCTAAAACGTTCAAAACCAGGCTGCTTTAAATGTCTTGGATGCACTACATGTAGTGGACTCAGTGCTACCAAGTTCTTTGTACACCCACATACCAACAAAAAATTCTACATAAGACATTGTGTTACTTGTACCACTGAATATGTTGTATATTTGATTCATTGCCCCTGTGGGTTATACTACGTGGGCAAAACAATTGATGACCTGCGGACCCGCATGGCCAACCATCGCTCTGCAATTAGAGCAGCCATTGATAAAAAACAATCTGACCAACCTGTGGCCAGACATTTTGCGCAGGCTGGCCATGCGGTGTCCAACTTAAGTTATGTTATCATTGATCACGTTCCCAGGCCCAATAGAGGGGGAGACAGGGCCAAACTACTTCTACAAAAAGAATCCAGATGGATCTATACATTGAATACTATAAACGCCGAATGGGCTAAATGTAAATTTAGATTGGCACTGTTTCCTATAAAAAACAATTGTTGATGATTAATTGATGGCTTATTTACAAAAAATTGTTGATGATTAATTGATGGCTTATTCACAGATTTATTTCTAGATCACTTATACATTCATGATGTATTAGATACATAACCTTTAGTCAGATTACAAATGATCTGATATATTGAATACTTTGATCTTGGGATACTATTGCCAAATGTTTCGTCTAACGTGCTGTTGTTATTTTCTCCAGCAGAATTGTTATTACCCCTGTATAATACTACCCGGCTCTTACGGCTTCCTTTGGCACTTACAGTGCAGATGGGCGTGCCCGTAGGACCTGCCGTCTGATGTCAGATTGTGAGTATTGTTTATTCCGGTTGCCATGACTACCCCCGGTTCTGCGCAGTGGCGCAGGGGGAACGCTGTGGACACTTCCGGCATAGAATCTTGGTGGAGGGTAAGGTAATATAAGTCTGCAATGTATGTATATATTTTATTGGTCTGAGGACGGGGCTTACTACCCCGAAACGTCACTGGTGGATTAAACACATCATTTGTTAAGACCCGGCGAGTGCGTCTCCTTTTCTTATATACATGTTCATTTTGGATGCACCCCGGGCACATATTGTTGATTTATTACAGTGAGTGCGGAACTCTGGGACTGTTTTGTATATACACTCATGTAATTGAGCTCTGAAAATTGAAGTGAAAATGCACACTGCAGACTTCTCAAGACTAACCTTGCTACCTATCTGTACCGTAATCGGCTTCCGAAGATAACTGCAGAACACTGCATATAATACTAACATAATGACCGTTGCTAGCCTTGTCAGCTGCAGACTAAAGCCTAGTGGTGGGTGGAGTTTGGCTATTAAAAAACAATTGCAGTAAACAAGATTTTTATAACCGTTTCATAATCTTTTCAACATGACTGATATATTATTCTATAGAATGCCAACATAAATATATTTTATTTACAAATTGTTTACTTCCCCTTTAAGTTAATTTCGTTTATTTTAATTTTTAAAATAGCAAAAAATGCACAACTGCTCCATGGCATTGGAACTAACAGACTGATAAAGATGCACAATAACACAAATAACAAAGGAACAAAAAAACAAAACAAAAAACCCCCACATTATTAAAAGGAAAACTCTGGTCAAAATTAAACTTTTATGATTCAGATAGAGCATGCAATTTTAAAAACTTTCCAATTTGCATTTATAATCAAATTTGCTTTGTTTCTTCTGCATTCTTTGTTGAAAGCCAACTAATTTCTACACCCTTAAAGGCTGCCTCATCTCATTTTGACAGATTTTATCACCTGGACAGTTCTAGTTCATGTGTACCATATAGATAACATTTTGCTCACTCCCGTGGAGACAGCACTGATTGGCTAAAATGCATGTCTGTCAAAAGAATTGAAATAAGAGGGCATTATGCAGAGGCTTAGATACAAGGAAAATTAGAGAGGTAAAAAGTATATTATGCAAAACTGGGTAATGTCTAATAAAGGGATTATGTATATTTTTAAACAATAACAATTCTAGGGTAGACTGTCCCTTTAATAGTCTTAAAGGGAAATTATACACTCATTTTTTCTTTGCATAAATGTCTTGTAGATGATCTATTTATATAGCCTATAAAGTTGTTTTTTTTTTAATGTATAGTTTTGCTTATTTTTAAATAACAATGCTCTCTCTGAATTTCAGACTCCTAACCAAGCCCCAAAGTTTTATGAGAATACCGTCAGCTACCTACTCCAGCTTGCTGCTGTTTGTGTAAAGGGTCTTTATATATGCAAAAGAAGGGGGGGGAGTGTTATTTGCCACTTGCAGTGGGCTTTCCAGCTACCTTTTCAACAGAGCTAAACTGAGAGCTTCTAAGTAAGTTTTTAAACAGTTTTATACTGGATTTTTATATCAGTAGCTGTGCATCTTATTCTGTATAGTAGTGTCTATTACATGCAGTTATATGAAAATGAGTGTATACTGTCCCTTTAATATGCAATATTTGAGATGGAATGGACTATGGAAAAAAACACCTTAATAATGTAAAATTAGATAAGAAAAATATTAAGATATCATGGCATGGATACTAGTCACATTCCACAAATTGTTTAGTTAATTCTACCTGAAAAAGTGTGCACATATAGCGCTATGTAAACGTTCTACTTATTAATAAGTATATTCATATTCCTTTTCTGAAGTTATGAAAGGGGAAAGAACAATCAAAAAAAGAAATATTAAAAGAATTGTATACGGTGTGGGAGAATTAAAACTAATAATATGTTGTTCTTTATATGAGTTCTCGTAAAAGGTGCTCTATAACATTAGAGATCACATGAGCAATTAAATAAAATGTAAAACATTTCTCATTTCCTAGATTTCCTGTACGGCCCAATTGTTTCCAGTACTCAATCAAATGAGGAAATAAATGATGCCGGCATAGGTCCTCTGACACTATTCAGAAGATGCTAAATAGTACCTTTTATTTGTACTTTGCTGTATGCTCAGATTCTTGTTAGTGTACTGCAGACAGCATTTTCAATTTGCAGGAGATGGGAAAATATTTAATAGTATGCTATTTATTCTGAGCATTATGAAAAAAAGCACTTAGGATGGTATTAATGCTTTCAGTGTTTTCTATCTTAGTGGCTATTTTTTTCTCCTCCATAGCCAATCAAAGCTAAAACACCATATCATATAGCACAGACAAGGTCAAATGGTTTAAAAGATCAACACATTACTGCTATATATACCAAAATACTACTGAATTTTAAAAACTTTTTAAAAGAGAAAAATTATTGTTATCCCATAAAGTTTATACCTTTAAAACTTTATCATTTGTACAAAATAGATTATAGACAGACAGATAGACAAAGAAATAGAAAATAATAGATGAAAGAACAGAAACTAAATATGTAAAAACATTTTAGAAATAAAAAGTTTGTATATAATGTTTAATGTGAACTAGCAGGGCATGCATGTTTGTGCATAACTAATCCAGCTATAAGTGCAGAGAAGAAAATTTAGTTTTGGACAACATTTTTGTTAATTATATATTTGTTCACTGCACTTTTCGAATTTTAGTTAAACATTCACATTCTAAACTACAGGTGAAAAGTTCCCCTGTAGCTACATACATACCCTAACGCTCTCTGGAAAGTGAGCTAACCCAATCTTCTTGCTAGACCCCTGGCCGCACCACCATTAGGCTTTGCAGTTTGACAGTACCTGCACTAAATTAATGCGGCCAGCGACCTGGCAAGAAGAGGATCAGGTCAACGTTCTCTCCAGAGCGTTTTAAGGCAAGTATCAAGGCTTAAAATTGAATTTAAAGGAGACAAATACTGATTGATTTCATCAGTATTTTTTCGTTTTTTCTTTAAAGGGACAGTCAACACCAGAATTTTTATTGTTTAAAAAGATAGATAATCCCATAATTACCCATTCCCCAGTTTTGCATAACGAACACTGTTATAATAATACATGTTTTACTTCTGTAATTAACTTGTATCTAAGACTCTGCAGACTGCCCCCTTATTTCAGTTCTTTTGACAGACTTGCATTTTAGCCAATCAGTACTTACTCCTCGGTAAATTCATGAGCGTGAGCTCAATGTTATCTATATGACACACATGAACTAACACCCTCTAGTGGTGAAAGACTGTCAAAATGCATTTAGATTAGAGGCGGCCTTCAAGGTCTAGGAATTAGCATATGAACCTCCTAGGTTTAGCTTTCAACTAAGAATACCAAGAGAAAAAAGCAAAATTGGTGGATAAAAGTAAATTGGAAAGTTGTTTAAAATTACATGCTCTATTTGAATCAAGAAAGTTTTTTTGGGACTGGATAGTCCCTTTAAAATTTTGCTGGTGCATTCATTCAAATATTTTTTTTCCGTTTACAAAAATAAAAATCCGATTTGCAATATGAATGTAAATTTGTCTGAAAACAAATGCACATCTCTAGGTTAAATGTGGGAGTGCAGATCCATTTATAAGTATCCCCAATTGGTGTCAGCAGAGAAGAAAAGCTAGGCTTCAACATGGTGGCACCCATTGTGTTTTGTACGCTTAAAAATGGACAATATACACCAATTTTCATATAACTACATGTAATAGACACTAATGTCATGATACACATGAGGAGTAGTTAATACCTATAATAGCTACCTAGCAGAGGTAGTATGGTGTCTCAGCATTCCCAGGGTTAATCTGAATTGTCCTTTATGTAACATATGTGTTTGTTAAGGAATGCAGTGGTCTAAAGACCCCCTTCCTCCTGGAGCCTCTTATATCTTGGTACCATGGTCTAAGGACTTGAAAGGAGTGTTAATCATAAATTAACACAAGGACGGTGGTCTTGACAAGAAAAAGGGAGACTCTGAGATATAATTGAATGTTACAGAAAAAGTATTCAGAACTTGCCTGGGACAGAAGCAGTAACATCAGAAGGAAGTTCTCCACAGACCTATTAAAGCTTGGTAATAAGTATAGGTTATGTGTTTAGTTTATGTCCCATTTTATTTTAAAGAACTGTACCTTTGGATTTATTCTTGTTTGTTTTTTTTGTTTTTTTAAGTCTGTTTTTATAAGTTGACGCTGTGTAACTACTTGTATTTGTCTTTTGTTATTAAACATATAAATAATTTAACTCTGTATTTGAGCTCTAATATCTGAATTAACACTCTGTAGTGACAAGGTTAAAGGCATGTTAATTAATGGTTAGTTGTGTGAGTTATTGGGTTTCCAAGCAGCATTGTTAATCAGGGCTGGTGTAGGCAGGATTTGGGGCTTAATTTGGTGTCCTTTTAGGTCCTTTGTAGAGATAAAGGTAAGGGAACCAGAGGCTAAGTGCTATTAACCCCTTCATGCCCACACTCTCCCCATAGTGGTGGCTGGTCGGATAGGCTTAATCATCACAACCATACTGATCTAAAAATCCAGTTTAAAGGGATAGTCTAGACAAAATTAAACTGTCATGAATCAGAGCATGCAATTTTAAGCAACTTTCTAATTTACTCTTGTTATCAATTTTTCTTTGTTCTCTTGGTATCTCTTTATTTGAAAAATAAAGAATGTAAGCTTAGGAGCCGGCCAATTTTTGGCTCAGCACCCGGGTAGTGCTTGCTGATTCTAAAGATACCAAGAGAACAAAGAGAAATTGATAATAGGAGTAAATTAGAAAGTTGCTTAAAATTGCATGCTCTAGCTGAATCATGAAAGCTTAATTTTTACTAGACTATTCCTAAAAACATTTAAAAACTTACTTAGAAGCACCTAGTTTAGCACTGTTGATAAGGTTAGGCTGAGAAACCCAATGAAAGGGGCTGGGAAAATATGAAGAGCAGCCCCCCCCTCTGCATATGAAAAGAACGATTATACAAACAGAAACCACAAGAATCTATAGACATCAATATACATCTAAAACGTTGGAGCTTGGTTAGTAGTCTGAAAATGAGCACAATGTTATTAAAAAAAATAAGCAACACTATACATTTTTACAAAAACACTCCCAGCTGGACTATATAAATGGACCATCTACAAAACATTTATGCAAAGAAAAATCTAGTGTACAATGTCCCATTAAACTTTACACTTATTTTTGTAATGTTACAACTTCTAAAATAAATCATATCAGCATATTATATGGTTCATCTTTGCTTAGAGTACATCGTTCTGTCTAGTATTTATTGTCCTTTTAATGCTAAGTAGCTGATAGAGACAACTCTCAACAATCTATGTGAGGTGAACCCCCCCAAGCTTTACAGGAAAAAGCACTGAGTTTGCTATACCAATGTATAGGTAGGAGCCAGAAAATGATTTTAGATATTGCAATATGTAGAAATATCTACTTAGATTTTGAGTTCTCTAAGGAGTGGGGACTTCTAATCCTTCCGTGCCAGTCTGCCTTTTCCTGTTATGTTGTTATACTGTACCCCAGTATAGCACTGTGGAATTTGATGGTGCATTATTACAAAGATTATATAATAAAATATATGACAGACACAATAGGACCCCCTCAGGCACAGTGCATTTTAATGTAAAACATTGTGCTAGAATAGGTTATGCCTGCCCCTGATCATGCTTACAAATTTAATTCCTTAAAATCCATTAGAAATATGTTTTTGTTTTTTTAATACAATAACTGTATTAAATTGTCACATGCTTTTCATTCCAATTGTCCCATTTATCATATAACACTTCTTGCACTCATTTTTTGCAGCTTTAAATTCAATATATTTTTACCTCTAAGAAATCCATTTTGGCAATTTTTACTCCCCATGCCATGTAATTAGGAAGCCAGCTTTTTTATTTGTTTTATTTTAGTCTATTGTATTATTTCTGGCATTTCAATCCACGTAAACCATATGTGCTTGAATGAATTGAGCCACCTAAATTACATATGCAGTGTCATTTTCTGAAAATTGGATTGGATAAACACAAAAAACAACAGTGGTCAAAGTGAATTAGGTAAATGCAGAACTCATGCAGAAACCTAATGCAAAACAAAAAGTTTATTTTTTAAGGATTGGATTTTTCCTTATGTATCCATCACATCTTTATTTCCCTCATATATGTTAAACCCTCTTGATACCAACAACTTGATACCTCCTTATATATATATCACATCGTGAATAGGGTACCCATTGATCTTCCTTATTAATATTATTTAATGGTTCTGAAATCTGGAAGCTGCCACAGCACTGTAATGAATAGGTCACATTCTTTATTTTACATGGTACACATGATTGAATCTCCTAGTTAATACCTGTACAGTTAGATCTGAATTACAAATATTTCTTTTCGTTATGACCTGCATTGCCAGCAAATGAAAAAACTGTTACTTATGGTACTTTTTTATTCTAATTCCTTCATTAAAGGGACACCCCAATTTTTTATTTAATGATTTTAGATAGAGCATGCAATTTTAAATAACTTTCCAAATTTGCTTCTATTATTTAATTTTCTTCATTCTCTTGGTATGCATTGCTGAAAGAGCAGCAATGCACTACTGGGAGCTTGCTTCTGATTGGCGGCTGAACATATATGCCTCTTCTTATTGGCTAACTGGGTGTGTTCAGCTAGCTCCCAGTAGTGTATTGCTGACCCTTTCAACAATGTACGACAAATAATGAAGCAAATTTGATCATAGAAGTAAAATTTGAAAGTTACATTCTCTTTCTGAATCATGAGAGAAACAGTTTGGATTTAAATGCCCTTTTAAGATTGGACCAACATTTCAAATGACAAGTTCTATTATGTAGTTTATTAAAGAATTTTCAGAGTAAATCCTAATGTTGTGCCAAATTTTAATAAACGCCAGCGTTTACTCAATATTTTATTTATATCTATTTAAGCAGTAGCTCTTACATCATTGTTATTATTTATAACTTGTAGCATCTTATCTCTATCCATCATTCTCCCCTACTTTCTATCTTAATCCCCCCTCATCATAGCCTCTCTGAGAGAATTCCTGTTTGATCCTCATAATTTGAAACATTACTGCAGTTCCATATAATTTATTTGAAACACTGTCAGTTTCAGTCTTGACGCATTGTTCTTTGTGTAGACAAGGAACAATACTAAACAGATACCTTAACCCTCTGTTTTGAGTGCAGTCACAGAGCCCCACTTAATAAGACTTATCCCCTGATCAGTTGCACTAGGATACATGAGGAAAAGCAAAACAATGATTAGTGAACTGTGCTGGACAAATTGTTTGGTGCCAGGAGTGATTTTGAAGTTGCCTTGGTGACTTACATATGATAAGCCCTGGTTTAAACACTGTCATTTATTTTGTTGGCACAAATGATAAGGTTTTTCAAATAAACAGCAATTCAAAAACACACCCCATGAAAAGCCTGGTGGAATCCCTGATTATTTGCTGAGGCCAACAGGGACAGATTTAAAAGCTAGTGCTCTGATCTAAGCAACCACTGTACAGAATGTTACAGGGTCAAACAAATTCCCCTATATATAGGTATAATGAGGAATCTCCATCCTTTCTGAAGGTAGAACCACATTTTGTATGAGGTGTTTTATGGTAAACACAGACACACAATATAATGGATGTAGAATAAATATTTTATTTTTCTTAATTATTTTATGGGTATTACATTGTGAAAGTTTTAAAATATCCAATTATGTATACATTTTTGTAATATGGATTTAGAACATATTTGTTTCTACATTGTCAGACAACCATAATTCTAGTTTTAAAGACTTCGATTTGTCTGATGTGCTTATAAATTTAAGATTTATTTTTTAATAAAAGGTTTTAAAATAAACATTTTACACTTATAGTCATGCAAATTGTTCCTGCGGAAGGCAGCTGTACTCTGCTGAAGTGTAGTAAGCTACGTAGAAGAGTGCTTTTAAGAAGACTTTTAAATTAAAAAAAAAAATGGCATGTTAATGTTCTGCTCCCTGTATTATTCCAATTAAAAAGTTTTAAATATATAAAATGACTGAATATATGATATAATTTCTTTTTGTTGTGGGGGAACAGCAGCCTGATAAGAAAACCTTTGATATACCAATTATATTCAAGGATCACATGAGAGCAAAAAGATTCCAAATATTTCTCATTAAAAAGGACTTGAAACAAACCTTTTCTTTCATGATTCAGACAAAACATACAATTTTGAACAACTTTCCAATTTACTTATATTACAAAATGTGCTCTATTCTCTTGGTGTTCTTTGTTGAAGGAGCAACAGTGCACTACTCTGACTTAGCTGAGCACCTCCGGTGAGACAATAAGAAAAAGGCGTAAATGTGCAGCCACTAAACAATGCAAATTAGATAATAGATGTAAATTGGAAGTGTAATTTTAGCTTTCACATCCCTTTAAATGTTCTTTTAGAATAATGTACACTGGAGGAATAAACTTACTTCCCTGCCCCCACCCCTTATTGGCAGATTTCTTTAGACTTCAACCTATGAGCTGCTGCAGTATGAAGTGTCAGGGTCCATGTTGCATATTGTTGACAGGTGGCTGGAATATTTGTGGCTTCATATTGGCAGTATTCATATATTAGATATTAATCACATAATGATTTGTCTGGGATTTCAGCTACTGAGTTAAAGAATAGCATTGTTAATTATAGTGCAGTGCTCTGTTATTTCAGCATAAGGTTGTAATAATGATGATAACTGTCTAAAACACTAGCACTGTGGTTATGGCTGCAATCTATTCTACACACAGTATTATTGAAGCTAGACATACTAGTTTTTTCTCCAGTAAATGGTTACCTGGGAGATGTACCCTTTATGTGACTATTTATTAATATATCTTTTCTGTCCTGATGTTACAAACCACATATCCAACTGAGATATATAAAACCGAACTGATGTTGACCGTTTACATGCGGCTGTGTTAAAAACAATTTTGATGTTGATTTTTTTGTTTGGTTACCATGACTACAAATGATGATTCCAACAGTACCAATTGAGTTTTGACCCAATTTTTCAATATTTAGCCCCCTTAATGACCAGTGCCGTACAGGGTATGCTGCTGGTCGTTTGGCCCTTAAAGACCATCGTCGTACCCTATACAGCAGCTGTGACCTGGGCTTCTAGCATGCCTGTGTTGTTGCTGTCGGCATGATTGCACTATTTCTGCGTGCCTCAGGAGTGAGGCAGTGCAGAAAGAGTTATGGAGGACACGCCAGGCTAACGATCACAGGGACAAAGGCAGTTTTTTACTTTTAAATGTTTTTGTTTACTATTCTGTATCTAACAAATGTTTTGTGCATAATCTACTTATATAGCCCATCTGGGAGTGTTTTTTGTAACAATGTATAGTTTTGCTTATTTTTATTAATAACATTAGGCTGATTTTCAGACTCCTAACCAAGCCCAAAAGTATCAGATGTAGACTGAAATATACAGATTCCTGCTTGCTCCTGTTTGTGTAATCTGTTTTCATATTGCAAGGGGGAGAGGCTATGCTCTTCCTGCTTTATCAGCCACTTTTACTGGGTGTCCCAGCCTAACCTCATCAACAGTGCTAAACTTGGAGCTTCTAAGTCAGGTTTTAAAAGGTTTTATATTGCATTTTTCAAACAGTATCTGTGCATATACATCTTTAAAGTGAAAATAGGGTGTACACTGTCCCTTTAATTGAGCCAGGACAATAAGTGAAAACAAAATATACTCATTTGGCAAAACATTGCAAAATGCTTCTCAAAGACGGGTCCTTTATTAACACCAATGATCATTGGTTCAATAAAATGCCTGACCTGATTATATTACAATATTTTAAAACCAGCTAATTGCACTTATTATGATAGGTGTCTGTATTATAAACAAAGTGCTATGCCCTGTCTGATTTATTGTAAACACATTTTGAGAATGTACATGCTGCAGCAGTTTTGGTATACCTTGTTATTGCATGTGCCTTAAGATTTAAGGGGTTGTACCTGGAAGTCCAGGCAAGTTGTGAGCTGTGTCACATGGAAAGTATTGATGCTCTCTGGAATGGACAATCTGGTAGGGAAGAGTGAATGTAAAAGGGTAACATCTGGTGATGATAGAATAGAAATAAAATTGTGCCGTTTCCATTGCCTTGCATTCGCTGCTCATTTTACATGCCAGCTTACATTTGGAAAGATGAAACACTGTTTCATTAAAGGGACACTGAACCCAATTTTTTTTTTCTTTCGTGATTCAGGTAGAGCATTAAATTTTAAGCAACTTTATAATTTACTCCTATTATCAAATTTTCTTTATTCTCTTCGTATCTTTATTTGAAATGCAAGAATTTAAGTTTAGATGCCGGCCCATTTTTGGTGAACAACCTGGGTTGTCCTTGCTGATTGGTGGATAAATTCATCCACCAATAAAGAAGAGCTGTCCAGAGTCCTGAACCAAGAAAAAAAAAGCTTAGATGCCTTCTTTTCAAATAAAGATAGCAAGAGAACAAAGAAAAATTGATAATAGGAGTAAATTAGAAAGTTGCTTAAAATTGCATGCTCTATCTGAATCACAAAAGAAAAAACATAATTTATACTTACCTGATAAATTCCTTTCTTCTGTAGTGTGATCAGTCCACGGGTCATCATTACTTCTGGGATATTACTCCTCCCCAACAGGAAGTGCAAGAGGATTCACCCAGCAGAGCTGCATATAGCTCCTCCCCTCTACGTCACTCCCAGTCATTCGACCAAGGACCAACGAGAAAGGAAAAGCCAAGGGTGAAGTGGTGACTGGAGTATAAATTAAAAAATATTTACCTGCCTTAAAAACAGGGCGGGCCGTGGACTGATCACACTACAGAAGAAAGGAATTTATCAGGTAAGTATAAATTATGTTTTCTTCTGTTAAGTGTGATCAGTCCACGGGTCATTACTTCTGGGATACCAATACCAAAGCAAAAGTACACGGATGACGGGAGGGATAGGCAGGCTCTTTATACAGAAGGAACCACTGCCTGAAGAACCTTTCTCCCAAAAATAGCCTCCGATGAAGCAAAAGTGTCAAATTTGTAAAATTTGGAAAAAGTATGAAGCGAAGACCAAGTTGCAGCCTTGCAAATCTGTTCAACAGAGGCCTCATTCTTGAAGGCCCAAGTGGAAGCCACAGCTCTAGTAGAATGAGCTGTAATTCTTTCAGGAGGCTGCTGTCCAGCAGTCTCATAAGCTAAACGAATTATGCTACGAAGCCAAAAAGAAAGAGAGGTAGCGGAAGCTCTTTGACCTCTCCTCTGCCCAGAGTAAATGACAAACAGAGAAGACGTTTGTCGAAATTCCTTAGTTGCCTGTAAGTAAAATTTTAGAGCACGGACTACATCCAGGTTGTGCAGTAGACGTTCCTTCTTTGAAGAAGGATTTGGGCATAAAGAAGGAACAACAATCTCTTGATTGATATTCCTGTTAGTAACTACCTTAGGTAAGAACCCAGGTTTAGTACGCAGGACTACCTTATCCGAATGAAAAATCAAATAAGGAGAATCACAATGTAAGGCTGATAATTCAGAGACTCTTCGAGCCGAGGAAATAGCCATTAAAAATAGAACTTTCCAAGATAACAACTTTATATCAATGGAATGAAGGGGTTCAAACGGAACGCCCTGTAAAACATTAAGAACAAGGTTTAAACTCCATGGTGGAGCAACAGTTTTAAACACAGGCTTAATCCTGGTCAAAGCCTGACAAAAAGCCTGGACGTCAGGAACTTCTGACAGACGTTTGTGTAACAGAATGGACAGAGCTGAGATCTGTCCCTTTAATGAACTAGCAGATAAACCCTTTTCTAAACCTTCTTGTAGAAAAGACAATATCCTAGGAATCCTAACCTTACTCCAAGAGTAACCTTTGGATTCACACCAATATAGATATTTATGCCATATCTTATGGTAAATCTTTCTGGTAACAGGTTTCCTAGCCTGTATTAAGGTATCAATAACTGACTCAGAAAACCCACGTCTTGATAAAATCAAGCGTTCAATTTCCAAGCAGTCAGCTTCAGAGAAGTTAGATTTTGATGTTTGAAGGGACCCTGTATCAGAAGGTCCTGTTTCAGAGGTAGAGACCAAGGTGGACAGGATGACATGTCCACCAGGTCTGCATACCAAGTCCTGCGTGGCCACGCAGGTGCTATTAGAATCACTGATGCTCTTTCTTGTTTGATTCTGGCAATCAATCGAGGAAGCAACGGGAAGGGTGGAAAGACGTAAGCCATCCTGAAGTCCCAAGGTGCTGTAAGAGCATCTATCAGGACCGCTCCTGGATCCCTGGATCTGGACCCGTAACGAGGAAGCTTGGCGTTCTGTCGAGACGCCATGAGATCTATCTCTGGTTTGCCCCAACGTCGCAGTATTTGGGCAAAGACCTCCGGATGAAGTTCCCACTCCCCCGGATGAAAAGTCTGACGACTTAAGAAATCCGCCTCCCAGTTCTCCACTCCCGGGATGTGGATTGCTGACAGGTGGCAAGAGTGAGACTCTGCCCAGAGAATTATCTTTGATACTTCCATCATAGCTAGGGAGCTTCTTGTCCCTCCCTGATGGTTGATGTAAGCTACAGTCGTGATGTTGTCCGACTGAAACCTGATGAACCCCCGAGTTGTCAACTGGGGCCAAGCCAGGAGGGCATTGAGAACTGCTCTCAATTCCGGAATGTTTATTGGCAGGAGACTCTCCTCCTGACTCCATTGTCCCTGAGCCTTCAGAGAATTCCAGACGGCACCCCAACCTAGAAGGCTGGCGTCTGTTGTTACAATTGTCCAGTCTGGTCTGCTGAATGGCATCCCCCTGGACAGATGTGGCCAAGAAAGCCACCATAGAAGAGAATTTCTGGTCTCTTGATCCAGATTCAGAGTAGGGGATAAGTCTGAGTAATCCCCATTCCACTGACTTAGCATGCACAGTTGCAGTGGTCTGAGGTGTAAGCGTGCAAAGGGTACTATGTCCATTGCCGCTACCATTAAGCCGATTACCTCCATGCATTGAGCCACTGACGGGTGTTGAATGGAATGTAGGGTGCGGCAAGCACTTTGAAGTCTTGTTAGCCTGTCCTCTGTCAGGTAAATCTTCATTTCTACAGAATCTATAAGAGTCCCCAGGAAGGGAACTCTTGTGAGTGGAACGAGTGAACTTTTCTTTTCGTTCACCTTCCATCCATGTGACCTTAGAAATGCCAGCACTAACTCTGTATGAGACTTGGCAGTTTTAAAGCTTGTATCAGAATGTCGTTTAGGTATGGAGCTACCGAGATTCCCCGCGGTCTTAGTACCGCCAGAAGAGCACCCAGAACCTTTGTGAAGATTCTTGGAGCTGTAGCCAATCCGAATGGAAGAGCCACAAACTGGTAATGCCTGTCTAGGAAGGCAAACCTTAGGTACCGATAATGATCTTTGTGAATCGGTATGTGAAGGTAAGCATCTTTTAAATCTACAGTGGTCATATACTGACCCTCTTGGATCATAGGTAAAATTGTCCGAATAGTCTCCATCTTGAACGATGGAACTCTTAGGAATTTGTTTAGGATCTTTAAGTCCAGGATTGGTCTGAAAGTTCCCTCTTTTTTGGGAACCACAAACAGATTTGAGTAAAACCCCTGTCCCTGTTCCGATCGTGGAACTGGATGGATTACTCCCATTAACAAGAGCTCTTGTACGCAGCGTAGAAACGCCTCTTTCTTTGTCTGGATTGTTGATAATCTTGACAGATGAAATCTCTCTCTTGGAGGAGAGTATTTGAAGTCCAGAAGGTATCCCTGAGATATTATCTCTAGCGCCCAGGGATCCTGGACATCTCTTGCCCAAGCCTGGGCGAAGAGAGAAAGTCTGCCCCCCACTAGATCCGATCCCGGATCGGGGGCCCTCAATTCATGCTGTTTTAGGGGCAGCAGCAGGTTTCCTGGCCTGCTTGCCCTTGTTCCAGGACTGGTTAGGTTTCCAGCCTTGTCTGTAGCGAGCAACAGCTCCTTCCTGTTTTGGTGCAGAGGAAGTTGATGCTGCTCCTGCTTTGAAATTATGAAAGGAACGAAAATTAGACTGTCTAGCCTTAACTTTGGCTTTGTCCTGAGGCAGGGCATGGCCTTTACCTCCTGTAATGTCAGCGATAATCTCTTTCAACCCGGGCCCGAATAAGGTCTGCCCTTTGAAAGGTATATTAAGCAATTTAGACTTAGAAGTAACATCAGCTGACCAGGATTTTAGCCACAGCGCCCTGCGTGCCTGAATGGCGAATCCTGAATTCTTCGCCGTAAGTTTAGTAAGATGTACTACGGCCTCCGAAATGAATGAATTAGCTAGTTTAAGGACTCTAAGCCTGTCCGTAATGTCATCCAGAGTAGCTGAACCAATGTTCTCTTCCAGAGATTCAATCCAGAATGCCGCTGCAGCCGTGATCGGCGCAATGCATGCAAGGGGTTGCAATATAAAACCTTGTTGAACAAACATTTTCTTAAGGTAACCCTCTAACTTTTTATCGATTGGATCTGAAAAAGCACAGCTATCCTCCACCGGGATAGTGGTACGCTTAGCTAAGGTAGAAACTGCTCCCTCCACCTTAGGGACCGTTTGCCATAAGTCCCTTGTGGTGGCGTCTATTGGAAACATTTTTCTAAATATCGGAGGGGGTGAGAACGGCACACCGGGTCTATCCCACTCCTTAGTAACAATTTCAGTAAGTCTCTTAGGTATAGGAAAAACCTCAGTACTCGTCGGTACCGCAAAATATTTATCCAACCTACACATTTTCTCTGGTATTGCAACTGTGTTACAATCATTCAGAGCCGCTAACACCTCCCCTAGTAATACACGGAGGTTTTCCAGTTTAAATTTAAAATTTGAAATATCTGAATCCAGTCTGTTTGGATCAGAACCGTCACCCACAGAATGAAGTTCTCCGTCCTCATGTTCTGCCACCTGTGACGCAGTGTATGACATGGCCCTAATATTATCAGCACACTCTGTTCTCACCCCAGAGTGATCACGCTTACCTCTTAGTTCTGGTAATTTAGCCAAAACCTCAGTCATAACAGTAGCCATATCCTGTAATGTGATTTGTAATGGCCGCCCAGATGTACTCGGCGCTACAATATCACGCACCTCCCTCTGAGCGGGAGATGTAGGTACTGACACGTGAGGCGAGTTAGTCGGCATAACTCTCCCCTCGTTGTTTGGTGAAATTTGTTCAATTTGTACAGATTGACTTTTATTTAAAGTAGCATCAATACAGTTAGTACATAAATTTCTATTGGGCTCCACTTTGGCATTGCAACAAATGACACAGGTATCATCCTCTGAATCAGACATGTTTAACACACTAGCAAATAAACTTGCAACTTGGAAATACAATTCAATTAGAATAATATTAAAACGTACTGTGCCTTTAAGAAGCACAGAAGATCTATGACAGTTGAAAATTAATAAATTGAAACAGTTATAGCCTCAATCCTTGTAAACAACACAACTTTAGCAAAGGTTTAATCCCATTAGCAAAGATAACAAATTCTGAAAGCAGGAAACAAATTACAGAATAAACGTTTTTTATCTCAGTCAAACTACAATTCTCACAGCTCTGCTGAGAGAAATTACCTCCCTCAAAATAAGTTTTGAAGACCCCTGAGCTCTGTAGAGATGAACCGGATCATGCAGGGAATACAATGAGTTGCTGACTGAAATATTTGATGCGTAGTAAAAGCGCCAAAAAACGGCCCCTCCCCCTCACACACAGCAGTGAGGGAGAACAGAAACTGTCAGAAAACAGATTAAGCAACTGCCAAGTGGAAAAATAGTGCCCAAACATTTATTCACTCAGTACCTCAGTAAATGAAAACGATTTTACATTCCAGCAAAAACGTTAAACATAATCTCTAGTTATTAAACAGCTTTATGTATTTCTTACAGTGTAATTCTAGTGAAGTACCATTCCCCAGAATACTGAAGTGTAAAGTATACATACATGACATTATATCGGTATGGCAGGATTTTCTCATCAATTCCATTATCAGAAAATAAAAACTGCTACATACCTCTATGCAGATTCATCTGCCCGCTGTCCCCTGATCTGAAGTTTACCTCTCCTCAGATGGCCGAGAAACAGCAATATGATCTTAACTACTCCGGCTAAAATCATAACAAAAACTCTGGTAGATTCTTCTTCAAACTCTGCCAGAGAGATAATAACACACTCCGGTGCTATTTTAAAATAACAAACTCTTGATTGAAGATAAAAACTAAGTATAATCACCATAGTCCTCTCACACATCCTATCTAGTCGTTGGGTGCAAGAGAATGACTGGGAGTGACGTAGAGGGGAGGAGCTATATGCAGCTCTGCTGGGTGAATCCTCTTGCACTTCCTGTTGGGGAGGAGTAATATCCCAGAAGTAATGATGACCCGTGGACTGATCACACTTAACAGAAGAAAATATGGGTTCAGTGTCCCTTTAAAGGGACACTCAAGTCAAAATAAACTTTTATGATTCAGATAGAACATGTAGTTTTAAGACACTTTCTCAATTTACTTCCATTATCAAATTTTGCAGTCTTTTTTATTCACACTTTTTGAGGAACAAGATCCTACTGAGCATGTGCACAAGCTCACAGGGTATGCATATAGTATTCTGCGATTGTTTGATGTCTGTCACATGATACAGGAGGCCGGAAAATGAGAAAAAAAAATTTGTCAGAACAAAATCTACTGCTTATTTGAAATTTGCAGTAGGTGTTATCATCTTGTCTATTTATTATGCACTTGTTAATTATGCAATTGTACTGCAATGAGTGGTCCTTTAAAACACGCTTTCTTCCTGCATAATTTACATAAGAATTTCACTGTATCAAGTAACATAGTAGATGAGGATGAAAAAAGCATAAATAAAAAGAGAGAAGCGCTCAACCTGGGAACGAACAATAGCATAATAGCTTGTTCTATGGCTAGTTACCACCCTAGACGCAGGCTCTTTTTGCTCAATATGTGCCTTTCACAGAGAAAAACTTTCCTGTAGCATATCAGTCTGATCCTCACTTCACAGTACAGTCCAGCCCGAAATACCAGGCAATCCCTCTCTGAACAAGAGAAACAGCAAAACCCCAGACGTACGTTTCGGCCTATTGTGGGCCTCGTCAGTGAGGTGCAGCCATATCCCTCTAGGCACACTGAGCAACGGGTCCACGTCTGGATTCCCGCATCACACTTAGGGAGACTTCCCTAAGTGTCATAATTTGCAATGCATAAATAAAAAGAGAGAAGCGCTCAACCTGGGAACGAACAATAGCATAATAGCTTGTTCTATGGCTAGTTACCACCCTAGAAGCAGCCTCTTTTTGCTCAAAATGTGCCTTTCACAGAGAAGAACTTTCCTGTAGCAAAAAAGACCGAAGTCCATCTAGTTCAATATATATATATATATATATATATATATATATATATATATATATATATTTGTATTTGCTGCATACTTAATACAAATTTTAATTCATGTTATCAATATGATTTGTAATGCATATTTAATTATGTTTTTTACAAGGCACCTTCAATACATTCTTTATATTGCTTTTTTATTATTATTTTTTAGCACTATACTGTATGTGTTTCTCCTTTAGTAAGGTATATATAGCCATCAAGGTGACATTTACCTTTAGAGAATCCCATGATTGAGCATTATAATGCAATGATAGTGTTTATACTTCTCACCATGAACCCTGAATAGTGAGCTAACCAGCTCCCACGCTAAAATGTGCCAGTACTGAGAAAATGTCTTAGATAATCTCACCATTCCAGAGAGTTTTAAAGAACTGGGGGCCATAGTGGCTCTAACAGTAGAGAAACCCAGTGAAAAATAGCATCTAGTGATGACAAATTTAGCGAAGGGTACCCTCAAACTTGCAAAGGAGTAAAAATAGGGAACCTGTCCACTCATTTCAATATAGCACTGTATCCATTATCACCAAAAATAAAACAAAAATAACAGTCTCATACGGTTAATATGGCTTTTGAAACCAGTTTGTTACCAGAAATGACAACATTTGCACCTACATAAGCTGTAATTTCATAACCACAAGTCAAAATGTTAATTCACAGTAGCATAAAATATATACAAACACCTTGCTTTCATATTTAGTTTTTTTTTTTACCTTCACAATTCTTCATAACTTACTAACAATCTAGAGCAACATGACAAAATAAACAGACAGAATTCTTTCGACAGCAACAAATTTGATGTATAATGTAGGTCTCATGTTTCTGAACACCTTGAGAAAAGTATAAGATGTCAGCCAAAATAATGTATTTCCAGAGCAAAATATAAAAAATAAAGAACGTTAGTATGAGGTTCCAATCCACTAAGAACCCTCAATGGTAAAATAAACTAAATTTATGTAAGGTTATTCCAACATAATGCATGTTACTGTCAGTCTTTCACCAACACATTTATGATTTCCTCTCAGCAACATTTAAATCAAAATAATAGTTTTCTAAGGTCTAGTATTATAATTTTTGGCAAGCTCAAATTCTGTGCTCAGCAGTGAAGCATACAGATTTTAAACATAAGTTGAAACAGTTAAGACATTTATTTTCTTTCCTTTATTAAATTATGTAATGCTGGCGTTTTACCCTGCTCAGTGGAAATAACAACGCAAATGAAAAATCTGCTTTATTTATTCTACAGTTAGCCACTTTGTCTGAAAATGGTGTTTAAAGGGACAGTCTACCATAGAATTGTTATTGTTTTAAAAGATAGATAATCCCTTTATTACCCATTCCCCAGTTTTGCATAACCAACACAGTTATATTAATATACTTTTTACCTCTGTGATTACCTTGTATCTAGGAACCTTCTTCCAGCCCCCTGATCACATGACTGTGACTGTTTATTATCTATTGTCTTAAATTTAGCATTGCTTTGTGCTGAATCTTAAATAACCCCTTGTGCCTGAACACAGTGTTATCTATATGGCCCACGTGTACTTTCTGTCTCTTTGTGTTGAAAAGAGATTTAAAAAGCGCTCATATGCTAATTTCTAAGCCTTTGAGGCAGCCCTCAAAGGCTTAGAAATTAGCATATGAGCCTACCTATGTTTAGTTTAAACTAAGAATACCAAGAGAAAAAAGCAAATTTGATAAAAGTAAATTGGAAAGTTGATTAAAAGTTCTATCTGAATAATGAACGTTTAATTTATACTAGACTGTCCCTTTAAGTTTAGTTTTTTTTTTACTTTTCTACTTGATTCTGAAATCTGTGACATCTCATTACAATTAAAAAGAAAATATAAAATGTTTATATTTTGTATAAAGTAATGTTTCATTTTATATGTATACACACATGCATTTAGAGTACATGCTTATCATATAATAGATTAAATAAAGATTGTGGCTTGTAAGAACATGTCTACAGCTCCTATAGACCCACAGAAAGAGAAGAAGATCACAGGAAGTCCGAAGGTCAGCTGCTTATCAGAGGCAAAACTACTGCACCAGGGCCCAAGTGCGGGGGGGGGGGGCATAGCAGCCAGTCTATATGTAGGTGTGTGCTAAATGTGAATAATTCTAATGCAGTGGAGCGTTTTAGCAGTGCAGATTGCAGCTCCATCTTATCTATCTATACTCAAAACCATTATACATAGCAGCAGGCATTTTATTACTATTGCTTGCTACTGAGTTACCATTGAAGGGCCAAAACAAATTTTACACCAGGGCCCTCTGTCGAGTAGGTCTACTATTGCTGTTAATAAGATGGGTAAACGATTTAGATGAGGTTGGAACCTGATGCAAGTATCTCAGTACATTTGTGAAAATAACATTAGCCTTGATCTTTTATTTTGTGATTCAGATAGAGGATACAATTTTAAACACATTTCCAATGTTACTTATATTTTCAAATTTGCTTAATTTTCTTGGCATCTTTTCTTGAAGGAGCAGCAGTGTCCTACTGGGAGCTATCTGAACAAATTAGATAAGCCAATGACAAGAGGTATGTATGTGCAGCCACCAATCAGTGAACTGCTGTTCCTGAGCATACCTAGGTATGCCTTTCAACAAAGAATAAAAAAGGAATAAAGCAAATTCTATAATAGATGTAAACTGGAAAGTTGTGTTAAGTTGTATACTCTAATTCATTAGTTTTCAAACCTGTCCTCAAGCCAAAAGGCCAGGTTTTCAGGATTATCTTGGGTGAGAGTGGGTTAATAACCATTTATTTACTAATCAGCTGATTATTTCACCTGTGCTCTAGTTCAGATATCCTCAAAATGTGGCCTGTTATGGAGACCTGAGGAAAGGGTTGAAAACCAGTGTTCTATCTGAACCATTATTGAATATAACAATTGACAAAAACACAAATTCAAAATAAAACATGTGAATGGTTATTCCCTTAAACATCAATGTAAGTCTATGAAATCAAACTTCAAGGGACATTATACACTAATTTTTTTCTTTGCATAAATGTTTTGTAGAGGATTTAATTATATAGCCCATAAAGTTTTTTTTTTTTTTAAATGTATAGTTTTGCTTATTTTTAAATAACATTGCTCTGATTTTCAGACTCTAACCAAGCCCCAAAGTTTTATGAGAATACCGTCAGATACCTTCTCCAGCTTGCTCCTGTTTGTGTAAAGGGTCTTTTCATATGCAAAAGAAGGGGGAGGGGGGGAGTTTCTTATTTCCCACTTGCAGTGGGCTTTCCAGCTACCTTTTCCACAGAGCTTCTAAGTAAGTTTTTAAACAGTTTTATACTGGATTTTTATATCAGTATCTGTGCATCTTATTCTTTATAGTAGTGTCCATTACATGCAGTTATATGAAAATTGGTGTATACTGTCCCTTTAAATTTAGTTATCACAAATGTTTAATTTTAAGATCAAATGTTGCAATTTATATTCCTATGTCACATTTGATATAGCAAAATGTAGCTAAAAAAAGTTCAATTTGTTTTATAGAAACATTTGATTTGAAGAATGAATTCCAAAAGGAGCTTTTGTGGGGTTTCAAAATTGTCTATTTACATATAACTAGGTCTGCAAAATATAATCAGCTTTGATTTTTCTTAACCTAACTTTCACTGTTCAGCTTCCCTTCAGAAGAAGTCAAGCTATGAAGGCCAATGCATTAACAATAATGAGTAAGGTATTGAATAATATAAGCTACACAACAATTTTTTTTATAAACAATCAATACAGGTATGACATGTAGCCTATAGGATTGGTTTATTTATCACACTTTATGTAGCATCCTATGTCAAACATTGGTACAGAAGTAGAACATTTTTTTTATTGTATAATGTATTGATAATTTAAGTAATTTTTGGACCAGGGATTTTATAGATTGTTCAGGTTCAATGAGGGTGTTTATGGTCATTTTAAAATAAAAGGGAGATATCTGCATCAAAACATCTAAAATAAATTAGTTCCTGCTAGTGCTGCGGAATCTGTTGGTGCTCTACAAATACCTGTTAATAATAATAATAAAGCTGGAGGTTTTATTTTCTCTGTCTACATAGGTCTAAGAGAGACCTCTTATTTTTTGGGGGTTTTCTATATAAGATACTTACTACAAGTCAAAAGAGGTAGCGTTCATAGAAATACAATTACAGTTAGTTAGATGTGATGAATGTCATTTCCTCTTGCCATACAGATGTTTTTACACTGTATTTCATAGCCATATTACTACTTATACATGTACAGAAATGTTTTCATGTTTTATGGTAAATCTTTATGTGCTTTGTGATTGAATTACCTCAATAAAAATATCAAAATAATACTTAAAAAAAATATGTAAGGTACATAGAGTAAACATGAAGAATAGTGATGTCGCGAACATAAAAATTTGGGTTTGCGAACGGCGAACGCGAACTTCCGCAAAAGTTTGCGAACCGGCGAACCGCCATAGACTTCAATAGGCAGGCAAATTTTAAAACCCACAGGGACTCTTTCTGGTCACAATAGTGATGGAAAAGTTGTTTCAAGGGGACTAACACCTGGACTGTGGCATGCCGGAGGGGGATCCATGGCAAAACTCCCATGGAAAATGACATAGTTGATGCAGAGTCTGGTTTTAATCCATAAAGGGCATAAATCACCTAACATTCCTAAATTGTTTGGAATAACGTGTTTTAAAACATCAGGTATGATGTTGTATCGATCAGGTAGTGTAAGGGTTACGCCCGCTTCACAGTGCGCAGTGTAGGTGATATACCTGCCCTGACCATGCTTTGCAGACCAGGTATCAGTGGTCAGATGGACCCTTGCCCCAACACTGTGTGCCAGACATGCCATTATAGCAGACTTATATGGCTTTGGCGTTGCTTTTTGGTAATTAGAAGGCTGCTAAATGCCACTGCGCATCACAAGTGTTTTATGCCCAGCAGTGAAGGGGTTAATTAGGGAGCATGTAGGCAGCTTGTAGAGTTAATTTTAGCTAAAGTGTAGTGTAGTAGACAACCCAAAGTATTGATCTAGGCCCATTTTGGTATATTTCATGCCACCATTTCACCGCCAAATGCGATCAAATTTAAAAAAAAAAAAAAAAAAAAAAAAAAAAACTTAATTTTTTCGCAATTTTAGGTTTCTCACTGAAATTATTTACAAACAGCTTGTGCAATTATGGCACAAATGGTTGTAAATGCTTCTCTGGGATCCCCTTTGTTCAGAAATAGCAGACATGACTTTGGCGTTGCTTTCTGGTAATTAGGCCGCTAAATACTGCTGCGCATCACACGTGTATTATGGATAGCAGTGAAGGGGTTAATTAGGTAGTTTGTAGGGAGCTTGCAGGGTTAATTTTAGCTTTAGTGTAGAGATCAGCCTCCCACATCAGACCCCCTGATCCCTCGCAAACAGCTCCCTTCCCTCCCCCACCCCACAATTGTCCCCGCCATCTTAAGTACTGGCAGAAAGTCTGCCAGTACTAAAATAAAAGGTTTACATTTTTTAGCATATTTACATATGCTGTGGTGTAGCATCCCCCCTTAGCCCCCAACCTCCCTGATCCCCCCCAAAACAGCTCTCTAACCCTCCCCATCTGCCTTATTGGCGGCCATCTTGGGTACTGGTAGCTGTCTGCTATTATTTCACAGTCAAAAAAGTGTTGTTTTTTTTAAATGTACACTACTGTTACACCAGATATGAGTGGTGGCACTGGGCAAGTGGGCACAGTATACGCTGTAAGCCTGACACACACGCTGGCAGGCAGGCAACTGCAATTAGATTACACAGGAAAAAAAAAAAAAAAAGCAGACTGATGTTCTAGCCCTAAAAAGGGCTTTTTGGGGTGCTGTCCTTACAGCAGAGATCAGATGAGTCCTTCAGGACTGTAGTGGACACTGAATACACTAGCCTAGCTATCGATTTCCCTATTAAATCAGCAGCAGCTACACTGTCCCTCCTCTCACTAAGAATGCAGCTTCCAAATGAATCTAAAATGGATGCTGTCCAGGAGGTGGGAGGGTCTGGGAGGGAGGGCCTGCTGCTGATTGGCTGTAATGTGTCTTCTGACTGTGAGGTACAGGGTCAAAGTTTACTCAATGATGAGTAATAGGGGCGGACCGAACATCGCATATGTTCGCCGTCCGCGGCGAACGCGAACTATTCGCCGGCGAACTATTCGCGACATCACTAATGAAGAATAGTTTTGTTTTTTAAATAAAAAAGTTAAGTAGTAAAGTATTGATCTGGTATTGAAACATGGCTGTCTGATGCATTTCAGTTTCATACCTTCTTATAATTTTTAAAAGAACGTTAAACACCTTTTTACTACATATACATCATAAAGCCATGTCTGTTGTCTTGCTATAGAATAACATGTCAGCAAGTTTAAACATTTTTAAAACAATTAAAAATTTCCCTTTGTAGCAATTATTTTTCTTGGTTTGAGTCTGCAGCTGACAAGGCCAGCCATTGGTGCCAGGCTAGTATATAGTACATGTTTTACAGTTCTTATCTGTTAAAGCTAATTAGGGAAATATATGCAACCGGGTTAGTCTTTAGAAGTCTTAAAAGGGACATTAAACCCAAAAAAAATTCTCTCATGATTCAGATAGAGAATACAATTTTTAAAAGGTTTCCAATTTACTTTTATTATCAAATTTATTTCATTCTCATGTTATTCTTTGTTGAAGAGATACCTAGGTAGGTAGCGTGCCCATGCCTGAAGCCCTACATGAGGGGAAATAGTGCTGTCATCTAGTGCTCCTGCTAATTTATAACATTGTTGCAAAACTGCTGCTATATAGTGTTGCAGTCACGTGAAACTTACATTTCTGCTTTTCGAAAAAGAATAACAAGAAAACGAAGAAAATATTATAATAGAAGTAAATTAGAAAGTTGTTTAAAATTTGATGTTCTATCTAAATCATTAAAGAAAAAAATTGGGTTTTATGTCCCTTTAAGTGTGCTTTTTTGTTTTAGTTCTGAGAATTAAAAGAGACAACTCTCTGAGCTAAATTACATGAAAAGGGGGGCAGAATAAATAATACAAATATTATTGCAAAGTTATTTCACTATGCACAACTAAATGGTTAATATTACAATCTTAGGATGTTTACTGTCCCTTTAAGTGTATTTTTTTTAAAAATATTATTAATAAATATTGCAATTTAAGACTTGATTTATTAACATACAAGACTGGAACAATAGAGATAATCTATAAGAAATCAAAACACTTTAATTTAGTATTTTTATTATACTAGCAGGACCATAAGTATAGCTATGAGGTTTTACACAATGTAGAGAGATTCTGAAGTGCTAGGTAATTAAATAGCAGTAAACTTGCCCTTCTACAAACTCCAACTGGAAATTGCAATTAATCCAGATATTCTGTATTTATTTTAACAACAAAATTATTACACAAAATTTACAGAGTAAAACACATATCAAAGCAAAGAAAATAATACTTTCATTAAAGTCAATTATATCTATAAAAAGGAAAATATCACCGTATAACATTACCCTGAATTCACTCAGTTTATGCTATAAGAAAACCAAAAAGATTCTACTTTTCATTTTAGGTTACAACATTAGGTTGGATTTTCAGTCTCTCAATATTTTTATAATAAACAGATCTCAATGCTGCTTATGAAAACCTAGGATATTATTTTGGAAAATGTTATCAGTATAAACTCGTCAACAGACTGTCAACCTTGAACTTAATGGGAACATCTACAAAAGGTAGAATTTCACTCACTCTAGACAGAAATTAAAAATAATGAAAATTCTATATTTTCCTATACTAAGCTTTATCAAAAACACATTCTATATGTTTACATTAATACATTTTCTTATCTTGGAAATATGGAGATATAAATCATATCATGTCCTGGGAATTCTTGTGAATGATTAACTTTGTGATTTTTAAATCACAAATAACTTAAGAAATAAGCAAACATTTTTTTCCCTCTCTAAGCCTGAAACCCCCCCCCCCCTTCATTAATGTTCAATTTGTGGCACTTGTCCAAGTTACACAACCTATGTGACACTAGTACAAGTGCTATTACACATTAAATTTATTAGTAATCCTCCCACTGCAATTACCTAAACACAATCTGTTCCCACCACCCTTAAAACCAAGCTTTGACCCAAACCTATGGTAATTAACCTAGCACCACAGAGATTGGGGCATGCACTGCTTATTTAGACCTCAACATAATCTCCCCATCACATTATTATCATCATCATCATCATTAATTTGTACAGAATCACAAAATTACATAGTGCTGAATGTGATACCCAAACAATCTAATAAACCCCCAATAAAATCCCCAACAACAAGATGCCCTTAAAAAAAATCTGATTAAATTCACCCAAGCAAACCCCCATACACAGACAGTTTAAAGGGACAGTCTACACCAGAATTTTTATTGTTTAAAAAGATAGATAATCCCTTTATTACCCATTCCCTATTTTAGCATAACCAACAAAGTTATATAAAAACACTTTTTACCTCTGTGATTACCTTGTATCTAAGCCTCTGCAAACTGCCCCCTTATTTCAGTTCTTTTGACAGACATCCATTTTAGCCAATCAAAGCTGGCTCAGTGGAACTCCACGTGCGTGAGCATAATGTTATCTATTTGACACACAAACTAACACCCTCTAGCGGTGAAAAACTGTTGAAATGCCCTGAGAGAAGAGGCGGCCTTCAAGGGCTTATAAATTAGCATATGAACCTCCTAGGTTTAGCATTCAACTAAGAATACGCAGAGAACAAAGCAAAATTGCTGATAAAAGTAAAATTTAAAAATTGTTTAAAATTACATTCAAATGGTTCAGAGGGTTCAAGGGTTAACACAACTTTTTGTTGTATGCCTTAGACAGAAAATGACACCGATACATTTCTTACTGCTGCCACCATCAAGACACTTGGGGTCTCTTGGTTTACCCAAGACTAATAGATTAAAACCTAAAAACCCAATTAGGTAAAAATCTATATAAAACACAATACCAATTTAACTGTATCTTTGATATTGTAGTACAGATATTAGACAAAATAAAAAAATAACTTAGTAATTGAATATTTATCATGAACAGAAATAGTCACAGCACATTTACAAAAAAACTATTTAACAAACAGATATATAAACAGTTTTTAAATAAAAGTATAAAAATTATATACTCACAATACTAACATAGTCCTTTCTGCCCCAAGGAAAACTGCTAAAAAGAGACGTGTCCATCCACTCAAGTTTTATATTAACATTTTAATACATTTTAAGTTTCTTGAATTGCCAGTCCCAGCCTCATTTCAGAGAGCATGGAATATAACCACCCACTTTATGATGGACAAAAAAACAAAAAAGTTCCCAACACATGGCTGAATTTATGCAATATATTATAACTTTGTAGAGATAACTTTAGTGACAACACAGTTATGTCCAATCTTAAGTGGAACCAAGTAGATTATTTTGAACTCAGACATGACGTGTTTGATATATTTAGTCACCTGGTAACATAAAATAATTAAGACTTATCCCGAGATTGTTAAGTGATTAGTGATGTCTCGAATTGTTCGCAGGCGAATAGTTCCCGGCGAACATAGCTTGTTCGCGTTCGCAACGATGGGTGAACAAAGCCGAACATATGCGATGTTCAATCCGCCCCCTATTCGTCATTATTGAGTAAACTTTGAGCCTGTATGTCACAGTCTGCAGACAAATTCCAGCCAATCAGCAGCAGACCCTCCCTCCCAGACCCTCCCAGCTCCTGGGCAGCAGCCATTTTAGATTCATTCGGAAGCTGCTTTCTTAGTGAGAGGAGGGACAGTGTAGCTGCTGCTGATTTAATAGGGAAATTGATAGCTAGGCTAGTGTATTCAGTGTCCACTACAGTCCTGAAGGACTCATCTGATCTCTGCTGTAAGGACAGCACCCCAAAAAGCCCTAGGGCTAGAACATCAGTCTGTTTTTTTTTTTTCCTGTGTAATCTAAGTGCAGTTGCCTGCCTGCCAGCGTGTGTGTCAGGCTCACAGCATATACTGTGCCCACTTGCCCAGTGCCACCACTCATATCTGGTGTAACAGTAGTGTAAATTAAAAAAAAAAAAATTTGACTGTGAAACATCAGTCTGATAGTGTAATCTAATTGCAGTTGCCTGCCTGTCAGCGTGTGTGCCAGGCCCACTTGCCCAGTGCCACCACTCATATCTGGTGTAACAGTAGTGTAAATTTAAAAAAACAAAACCTTTTTTGACTGTGAAACAGTCTGCTTGTTTGCAGAGGCTTAGATACAAGATAATCACAGAAGTTAAAAGTATATTATTATAAATGTGTTAGTTATGCAAAACCGAGAAATGGGTAATAAAGGGATTATCTATCTTTTAAAACAATAAAAATTATGGTGTAGACTGTCCCTTTAAATGGGGAGTTTGGTCTGTCACTGTGAAGCGGGCGTAACCCTTATACTACATCATACCTGATGTTTTAAAGCACGTTATTCCAAACAATTTAGGAATGTTCGGTGATTTATGCCCTTTATGGATTAAGACTCTGCATCAACTTTGTAATTTTCCATGGGAGTTTTGCCATGGATCCCCCTCCGGCATGCCACAGTCCAGGTGTTAGTCCCCTTGAAACAACTTTTCCATCACTATTGTGGCCAGAAAGAGTCCCTGTGGGTTTTAAAATTCGCCTGCCTATTGAAGTCTATGGCGGTTCGCGAACAGTTGCGGAAGTTTGTGTCTACTGTTCGCGAACGCAAATTTTTAGGTTCGCGACATCACTATTAGTGATGTGTATTTGATGATACCTGGTGTATGTAAATCAATTTGACAATATTCAATTAGGAGCTTGCCAGATTTTCCATAAATTGATCATGAGATATGGAAACCTGCATTCTGGATGGGTATCTTCTAGGAACCCTGCCAACATATTTTTGGAATTAAAGGATTACTTTCTGTTATAATTTTTAAGCTAAACAACTAACATATTAAAGTTAATAAACATTAATTAAAACATACTGACCTATATATTTTCCAAAACGAAGTTTCATAACGTTCTAAAAGTTATATATTTTATTCGCCGATGATGTCACGTTATCCTGCCCACTATTTTCAGCACTGCATGTTCAAAATACTTAAACCAATAACTTTGTGTTTAAAGCGCCATTTTGGAACCTAGGTATTGTAAACGGATTGGTACAGAGCAAAGGATACCCACGGAGTGGGTTTGGAAAACAATTAAATTTGCAGACAAGATTTCTGATATACGGTAGAGATATGTTAATGAAATGCTATTGATAAAAAGCGTATTTGGGGTAGTTAGTTAGTAACAGGCATAGAAAATATTTACTTACAGTGGCCCTTTAACAGAGCAAACATTAACTCCTGACATTTCTGACAATATTACCATCATGACACTGATTAGTTGATCACTGTTTTCCCTTTTTTGTCATTAAGTTAAAAAAACATTGAATCTTTTTATACATAACGTTATGCAAGAGGGACCTGGTGGGTGGGTAAGGAGGGTTTGATCCCTTGGGAGTGGGTGGACAGGGGGATAACCGTGGATAGAGGATGCACTTTTTAAGAAGTATTTTGTTTCAAGGTATTGCTTTTTATGTTCTTAAAGGGAGATTAAACTCAAAACATTTCTTTCATTAATCAGTTAGAGAATACAATTTTAAAAAAAGTTTCCAGTTTACTCTGATGATCAAATTTGCTTCATTGTCATGTTATTCTTTGTTGAAGAGATACCTAGGTAGGTAGCGTGCACGTGCCTGAAGCACTACATGACAGGAAATATTGCTGCCATATAGTGCTCCTGCTATTGTATAACATTGTTACAAAACTGCTGCAGACACGTGCACACGCCTGAGCTTACATCCCTGCTTTTCAACAAAGGATAAAAAGAAAATGAAGAAAATTTGATAACAGAAGTAAATTGAAAAGTTGTTTAAAATTGTATGTTCTATCTGAATCATAAAATACATTTTTTGAATTTTATGTCCCTTTAATTCTTAGGTCCTAGGCATCAAAATAACTGGAATAATCTATTTACTGTATGGGGTTTAACCTCTATGTATATTGAGGTCTCATATAGTTTCATAGATTTTCATAGCAATATTGTGCAGGTTTTTAACTATAAAATGGTGTATATTTATTTTAAAAAAACAGGCTGTGACACCTTGGCAATTCTTAATGGTCTATACTTGTATTCACTTTGCCAGTTTACTTGCATTTTATTGGTAATTTTAATTTGGTTATCTATGGGACATATATATAAAAAAACAACTTCATTTTATTTTAATCTGAGTTTATTATAAAAGAATAAAACAAAGCTGTACATTTATGCTACTGTATATTTCACATACGAGTTGCTTTTCTAATAGCTACAACTTCAAATAAAGTTCTTCTATAGAGAGATGATTACAGGAATCACTTTGAAAATAGCAGGAAATTGTTGAAAATGCATGTGACCACCAGGGACAGAAAATTAAAAGCCACAACTTTATGGTGCTGAAGATGTTAAATATACAATATATTTAAAGGGACAGTCTACACCAGAATTGTTATTGCTTAAAAAGATATAAAATCAGTTTATTAACCATTCCCCAGTTTTGCATAACCAACACAGTTATAATACACTTTTTACCTTTGTGATTACCTTGTATCTAAGCCTCTGCAAACGGCCCCCTTATTTCAGTTCTTTTGACAAACTTACATTTTAGCTAATTAGTGCTTACTCCTAGGTAACTTCACATGGGTGAGCTCAATGTTAACTATATGACACACATGAACTAACGCCCTCAAGTGGTGAAAAACTGTTGAAATGCATTCACATAAGAGGTGGCCTTCAAGGTTAAGAAATTAGCATATAAGCCTACCTAGGTTTAGCGTTCAACTAAGAAATCCAAGCGAACAAAGCAAAATTGGTGATAAAAGTAAATTGGAAAGTGTTTAAAATGGCATGCCCTATTTGAATCAAGAAAGTTTATTTTGGACTTGGCTGTCCATTTAAAGGGATAGTAAACATTACAATACATTTCTGTTGTGTTGCTATAGAAAAACATATCAGCCAAGTCTTAACATTTTTAAAACAAAGTAAAAACATTTTTGCTGCAATTACTTTTCAATAACCAAACTCCACCCACGGCAGTTTTTTTTCCTATTCTAAGCGGTAGAAAGTAGGTACATTTTAGAGCTAAATAACATGAAAATAGGACAAAATAAAGAATGAAAATATAAGTGGTTTTATTATGCATAACTAAACATTTTATATAAAAATCTCAAGTGGTTTACTGTCCCTTCAATACCATGTAATGAATCTCATATGAAGTATAGGGGTACATGAAACCTGTAAGTATAAAAGACAGTATTCTCTTTCCAGTGAGAACTTTTATTGCTTTATGTGGGATACATTGACCATGGTAATGGCACTTTATGAGCACACCATTTGCATAAATTATAAAGTGAAGTAACACAGTATTTAAAGGAACATTAAACACTAAATAAATGCTAAATAGAATGAAGCATTCACAGAAAGGATTAATCTGAGAATAACTCTCTACCCCGCTCCATTAGACTGTCTCCAACCTTGTATAGCCTCAGACGATCCTTGAAAACCCACCAATTTAGAGAGGCTTACCATCTCTCCTCCATCCTGCATCCGAACCAAGCTAATACATGTACATGAACTGCCTGACTCACTGCTGCAAATACAACTGATGTAACAAACTACCCCAACCTTATGTCTCTGCACCCTAAACCTATAGACTGTGAGCTCTCCGGAGCAGGGCCCTCTTCCTCCTGTGCTAGATTTGTTTAGTCTTTTTATGTTTTGTATTGTATCACAAATCTTTGTCATTGTATACCCCTATCACTGTACCCAGCGCTACGGAATTTGGCGGCGCTACACAAATAAATGATAATAATATTTTTTTTTCCAAGTTTCATTAGCTGTTTAAATATTGACAAAATAAGTGTCAAGTTTTAGTGGCTATAAAACAATGGGAGCTGCCATGTTGTAACTTAGGTTACCTTCTCTGCTGTGGTTAATTAAGGACAGTTATAAATAAGTCACTAGAGTCTGCAGTCAGTAGCTGTGTGGAGTTTAACAGTGTTCTGCATTTCCATTTCTATCAGGAACTGAAAAGCTCACAATTCCAAAACAAGGGGACAAAATAAATAAGGAAGTATACTGCAGAATATATATATATATATATATATATATATATATATATATATATATATATATATATATATATATATATACACACACACACATACATACACACATACATATACACACACGATTTATCATTTTATATTACCATCTAAAAGTTTTAATGTCCTTTATAATAGGATAGATATAATCTACAAGTGTTAATTATATTTGGCGTGTTAATACTACCTGCACTGTTGCATTATTAAAATGTTGTAATAATTCTGGTTTTTTTTTCTAAATTATATATTATGACCCCTATTAATTCAATCTGCCTTCTTATTTGTATGTTTTATATGTTTTTCCCAAGGTGCAATCAAAAATTAAATATACGAATATATGTTCTCAGTTGAAGCATAAAGTATCTAGATTACTGAAAAAGCTGACATTGCCCATCATATGTGATAGTGTATTGTGAAAAGCCATCTGTACACTACCCAACAAGACAACACTTTCATTAGTTGAATAAGACAATATGCAATTGTGGATACCAAAATGACTCACAAGTTAATTGTACAGGTGAAAATAATAAACACTTATATGGGGCCCAAAATTAAATGTGTTTGGGAACAGATAATCCACAAAATGGACAGCAGACAATGAGATGTCAGATCACTACCAACTGAGACCGCAAGATAAAGAAAAATAACAGAATATCAAAAGCTATTGCTCACTGTGCTGTATACTAAGTTATTGATACAAAACAACAATCAGTCAATCAGAAAATATAAGCCCTTACAAAGCAACCTCCACAATAATACATCTGTTACAGCCGTCCAGCGACGCCACAAGTGCACATTATTATCAGCATGAAACAATACAGTATATGGTGTAATATAGATTTATAATGGCTAATTTAACAGGCTTAAAATATAATAACCATAGTCATACTGTAAGGATATTAGTTGTATTTTACAATAGGGCTCGACAAATATGTTCAAATACTACATATGTATATATCTGCCCCTACTGAATATCACGATTTCCTTCACCATAGAACGCATTCCTTTAGTGTAAATGGCTTATTCTTGTCTTTACGAAGTAGATCCTGTGCACTTGTTTTTAGATCTATGATATATGCTATTGAAGCACACTGCTCTCAGACTAGAATTTTAAAGCACAAATTGTTGGGTATTACTACCTACAATATTTTGATCTAGTGCTGTTGAAAGAAGGTTTTTTTTTTTTTTGCAGTAGTGTTGTTGGTTTTTGAAAATGTATTCATAGGTAAGTTTTGATTCAGCTGCATTAGTGAAAACCCAGTAACAAGATGCAGTGACATAAGGGTTGTGTTCCCATGCATTGCTGTTACATTTATATATTCAACTATCACATAAAAATCCCATAAAAAGGCTCCTAACTTTTTGGGGTTATTATCCATATATCTATATACAAAATACCACTGTCTGGCACCTTAAAGTAGGTCTGGCTCCTACCTTTTAAAACAATTTGCCAATCCCCTGCCCTACTGGAGGTGATGTGTGATCAGTGAAATAATTTATGTGATATCATTTGCAAAGGCATATTCAGTAACATCACCTTGCTACATTCACAGATTAATCATTTGATTTCTATTTTCCCCCTAATTTTATGAGATCTTAAATGGACAAAGAATGCTACCATGTAAGCTGAAGTACATGCTCCACACGGACTGCATGCATGTTCCCAGCTAGAGGTAGAACTACAAGGTCTCAGCGGTCTCAATTGAGAGCAGGCCTGCCTCTCTCTAGTGGGCTCATCTGGCCCTGCAATCTATAATGCCATAGCTACAGGGAAGTTTGGTGGGGCCCCACATGTCTGGCCCCTCTGTGTGCCTTCTGCAAAAAAAGGTTCACAATTGAAAACTGTATGTATTTGCCATTACAATATGGTGGAAGGGTTTCCAAGATGATCATCACAGTATAGTGCGGTGCTGCTGTACAGAAATTCCCACCACCATAAAGGTATAAAATGGTTGCAAAAGCGCATATACTCCTCTTTCTCCTATGTGGATTCTATCTCAGCTTCTAATAATTGTAAACAGACAGAAAGGGTGCTATTGAAACAGGGGAGGGTGGCTCCCCACAACCTTTGCCCTTGGGCCCAGTGACATCTAGTTACTCTCCTGTTTCTAGACAATCAGGAGCCCATCCCTAAGTACTACATTTAGAGGAAAAATACTAAAATTCTGGATTCAGTTTTGAAGCTGAATCACACATACAAACAAGATACTTATGCACATATCGATTAAAACAAAATTATTCATTAGGGCTTTAATGTTATAACTATGTATTTAATCATGGTTTTGAAGGGCCACTGAACCAAAAAATTTTCTTTCGTGATTCAGATAGAGCATGCAATTTTAAGCAACTTTCTAATTTACTCCTATTATCAATTTTTCTTCATTCTCTTGCTATCTTTATTTGAAAAAGAAGGCATCTAAGCTAAGGAGCCAGCCAATTTTGGTTCAGTACCCGGGACAGCACTTGTTTATTGGTGGGTGAATTTATCCACCGATCAGCAAGAACAACCCAGGTTGTTCACCAAAAATGGGCTGGCATCTAAACTTACATTCTTGCTTTTCAAATAAAGATATCAGGAGAATGAACACAATTTGATAATAGGAGTAAATTAGAAAGTTGCTTAAAATTGCATGCTCTATCTGAATCACAAAAGAAAAACAGAACATTTGGCTTAGAATTGATGTTTTCATGTATCATGTGAACATAAGTTATGATAGCCCTTAATATATTCCTCTAATTTGGGAAGGTGCTATATATTGATATAGATTTTTGGAGATCTTATTTAAAAATTATTATTTTAGAACATGTCACTAATAACAGACATTTTAAAATGCTACCAAAAATACAACAAAATAGGATAATAATATGAATGGATATAGATTATGATTATGTGCTCTTTACCAAGAAGCTTGAGATTATAGCTGATAAAGGATTGCTAGCACATTTTCCTTCAACTGTGATTTTGCTATCTCTGCACACAGATAAAATTGAACAACGTGTTCTATTTTCACATACAGTTATGGTTCTTGTCCAGATATATTTCCATTTAAAGGTGGTCTATTAATGGTGCAGCAGAATCAAATGTGTAAGTTTACCACAGTACTGTAGAGGTTAAAAGAACATTCCATTGCAAACTATTCTGTGTCTATATATAACAAGATGGGTCAGTAGAAATTTGCCTGTCCTGAGAAGAAGGATAACACACATAACTCATAAGTAATGTGTGGTAAAAGGGAATAAACTTACAGTTACATTTAGACTGTTAAACTGCATTATGTCATATTTGGGTATGATTTAACAAATTTATATGCAACTTAGAAAAGGCAAAATATTGAGCAGCCATATTAAAACAAACTGGCTCCCTTAATAGGCTAAGCCCTGAACCCAGAGATAGGACACCATTGCAAATTTAGTAACTGCCCATAACAAAAAAAATCCTGATTAATGTCAAGTGTTCTTATTGTAACAATTAATTACTAAGTTTACAGCTGGAATGTGATCTTCTAGTTCACAGCAATTTGTTTTAAACCGGTGTATCAACAGATTTTGAACTTTGGGTTAGTGCTCCTAGAAAAACATCATGATAATAATGACTAATCACAGTGAGGGGGCACTAGTGAGATAACAGATAAACTAAATATATACAATAAATCCCAACTATTATATAAATAACAAAAAAGAGAATAATATGGATATATTATCACTTTTAACAATGTGAAATACAAAGAGTCCTCTTAAGATCCAAAGGAACAAGTACTGGCTGCCTCCTCCTCACCGACTGGTCCAGGTTAACTATGAAGAATAAGGAAGAACAGAGGGGTGCCTCGTGTAGTATCATCAAGTATATATGGATAAAGTAAGCAAAACGCCAAGTGGGTACTCACGTATTCCTGGAGCACACCAATGTGCTGGTAGATGCAGGCTGTAGATTTTGACAGGTGTAACAGCTCACCCACAACAAGAATTTCCCGTATGCTGTAGTGCTGGGATGAAGCAAAGACAAAGAGAGGCACTACATGTGCAGATCACTTAGAGTACAATTAAATTAGCTTTAGTAGAATGCCAAATGGGTACTCACATTTAAGCCAAGCACACTAGTGTGCTGGTAGGAGCAGGCTGACAGATTGGAGGAAAGGTGTGTCAGCTCACCCCATATGCAGGACTCCAAGTAGGCTATATTTCAAAAGCATAAAGGTTTGGATGGCAGGTCTCCCATATATTGTTCAAAGTAGCAGCTAGGTAAGGTATATCCACTCAGAAAAGTTTTTTTTCCATAAAAACATATAGTATTCATTTAAAAACAGAATAAAAAACAACAATGCAAAAAAGTGGAACAGGGGTATTCAATATCCCCCTAAGACTGCAACGCGTTAAACGTCGTTTCCTCAGGCATATGTTCGCCTTACCTCTCACCCTGCTTTAAGTACCTGCTCCCTAACACAAATGAACATTTTCCTCCCTTTAGGGGGGCGTGTCCTCTAATTAATGTGATCCACCTGCTGGCCCTAAATCTGCCTATGTAATTAATTGACCGGTGTTCAAGTTATATTATTTTGCATATACAATATAGCTATTGTGAGATACATATTGCATCCATTAAAGGGACAGTCAACACCAGAATTTTTGTTGTTTAAAAAGAAAGATAATCCCTTTATTACCCATTCCCCAGTTTTGCACAACTAACACAGTTATATTAATATACTTTTTACTTCTGTAGTTATCTTGTATCTAAGCTTCTGCTGACTGCCCCCTTATTTCAGTTCTTTTGACAGACATGTAGTTTATATATATATATGTACTTCCCTTGTGGAGGAAAAATAAAAAAACTAAAAGATACAAATCAAAAATCAAAATAAAATAGGATTAAAAATAAGGAAAAGGAGAGAAATGTCCTTTTGGTAATGTGGGCTATTTTCCAGTAGTGGCTGCCTCCTCCTCACTGGATGGTCCAGGTGGAACTATAGAAAATGAAGAGAGACAGAGGGGCGCCTCATGTGCAGTATCGTCAAGTGGAGACACAGATAAAAAATGACAATATAGCCAAATGAGTACTCACATACTCCAAAAGCACACCTATGTGCTGGTAGGGACAGGCTGCAGATTTGTAAAGGTGTGACAGCTCACCCGTTCAGTCACACTCTCAATGCTGTGGTGCTGGGAATGGAGTGGAGACACAGACAAAAAGCACTACATGTGCAGACCATTAAACGTATAACCAACAATATTTGCTTAGTTGTTTAGATGGGTACTCACATACTCCAAAAGCACACCTATGTGCTGGTAGGGACGGGCTGCAGATATAGTCAGGTGTGGCAGCTCACCCAAAGGGACAGTCTTTGTAGCAGGTACTGTTAAGGAACAGTGGGCACAGTAATCCAAAATGAACTACACCAAGTGAGAGATACCACTTGTATATAGTTGCAGGCAGTAGGTAGGTAGAGAAATCCACTCAAGAATAAAAAATACAGGAATTTATTAAAAACACAGGTTAAAAAACAACACACAGGTTTGTTGTAAAAAGTGGATTTTGGGATTGACAATGTTGCCCCAATCTTTCGTTTCTCGGTTTACAAACCGTTTCATCAGGCATAGTAGATACCCATCTAAACAACTAAGCAAATATTGTTGGTTATACGTTTAATGGTCTGCACATGTAGTGCTTTTTGACTGTGTCTCCACTCCATTCCCAGCACCACAGCATTGAGAGCGTGAGTGAACAGGTGAGCTGTCACACCTTTACAAATCTGCAGCCTGTCCCTACCAGCACATAGGTGTGCTTTTGGAGTATGTGAGTACTCATTTGGCTATATTGTCATTTTTTATCTGTGTCTCCACTTGACGATACTACACATGAGGCGCCCCTCTGTCTCTCTTCATTTTCTATGATTCTTATACTTAATTGTCTCACAACAATCTTATGCAATTCCAGAAACGATTAACCTTCCTTCCATAGGGTATGGGTCTCATATTTCATATTCATATAGATTAAACCCAACACTTGGTTTCAGTGAGTAATGAATGAAAAAACTTCAGTCATTTTTATTGTTAACCTGTTACTCGATGGTGCTCTCATTTATTTCCCCCCCCCCCCCCCACAAAAGATAGAAGGACAGGGTTTCCCACATATACACTCAAATCGTACCTTTGTATGCGTGGTTTGTTCGTTTCTCTTTTTTGGGCGATCAATTTTAAAAGTATATCGCTAACCATCATTCAATGTTTGAGTGCTCCGAGTAGAAAGTGTATAACAGGCATAATACACTTCCGTGTTTAGTTTCACCTGGAATTTAATTGTGAAACAAACGTAATACACTTCCGTGTTTAGTTCCAGCTAGAATCCGATTGGCCCATATGTACTGTTGCCGGTATAGGGCGTGAGTGCTAGCCAAAGGACCTATCGAAACGGAGGTGTGTTTGATCTTACTATCACACCTTCAATCGTCATATACTTCATATGGCTGACAGCTAACACTTCTACAACGGTGGCTTATAAAAAGTTTTTTAACCCCTTTATGATTTGTCTCAGTTTTTGTCCTATTCAATTTAGATGACAACAATCCGTGCTCGTCTTATATTTCTTTCTATAATATCATATAGTTTATATCTGCTGACAGCTGACAAGGCATCATATGTGGTTTTATAATTTAACCCCTTTGTGACTTGATCGAAGTCATAGTCAGTTGTAATGGTATAATATATATGATCTAACCAATCGAATGATTATATTTTAGACACTATATTAAATATAGGAATAGCCCTTCCCTTATATTTATCTATAATTAAAAGTGTCCCAATATTGCAATATGGCACATCAATTGTGCTCATATTAATCATCTAACAGTGATATATTAAAGTAAAAAAAAACACATCTGTGTATGTATATATACCCAATGGCACTATTCTCTGTGTTGTAATTCTTGTGTTCTGTTTAAATGTTATTGTGTATAAAATTGTGTATATATGTATAATGGCAGCAATACCTGTATAGTAATTTAGACATTCTCCACAGGCTATTGTAGTTTGCTAAATGGTGTAAACTGCAAATGTGATCTAACTATTACAGAGTGCTCCCTATTAACAATGTACCCAAGTTAATTTATGTTACTTAATGTATTTGGTGTTAAAAATGGTATATGTCTATATAGTGTGCATAGTTTTACTTCATGTATTATATGTTATAGTTCACTAATATTGTAGTGTGCTAGATGGTGTAAACTGCAAATGTGATCTAACTATTGTCAAGTGTTCCCTATTGACAATGTACTCAAATTAATTTATGTTACTTAATGCATTTGGTGTTGTAAGTGACATATATCTATGTAGTGTGCATAGTTTTATTTCGTGTATTACATATTATAATTTGCTAATATTGTAGTTTACTAAATCGTGAGTTACAATTGTGATCTAACTATTATCAAGTGCTCCCTTTTACCAATGTACTCATATTAATTTATATAGCTTAATGTATTTGGTATTTTAAGTGACATATGTTATGTAATGTGCATAGTTTTACTTTGTGTATTAAATATTATATATATATAACATATATCTATAGTGTACATAGTTAATCATCTTTATATAAATATTTCATATTTCCCTTCACAAAAAGAATATATATAATATCCCCTAATCCTAAAAATATATATACACAATAAATGACAAATCATATATTAGTACTACCGTGTAATACGAGTAGTGTTTGTGTGAAAATATAAGAAAATGTGTTACATAAATGTGTATTAAGTTTATTACTACACCCTAAATCGAGAACTCAACCCTCAAATAGTTTAAGCAGCTCTTGTCCATTTATCTGTATTTGTTTGAATGGTTTTATTTCACCCCTTGTCTGTCTGTCTTATCTCTGTAACATTTTGTTTTTTGATGTGGTTTTTTTTTGGTTTCTGCATGATTGACCCTTAGCTTAAAATGTCCATAAATGTACCCTCCCACTCATTTTAACACACTTTCTCTGGGCCATCATTAACCAATTTATCTCTCTCCCTTTACACAGTCTCTCTCAGAACACAGAAAAAAAACAGACCTTTTCACTCATCTGCTCCAATTGCCATCTAACTTTCTACAGGTAGCCTTCTGGAAAACAGCTTATTCTCCCCTCTCTCTGTACGTGTTGCAGTCATATACCGACCCCCTGGCTCCGCAACTCAATTTCTAGATCACTTGGCTGCCTGGCTACCCTACTTCCTTTCCTCAGACACCCCTGCCCTCATTCTTGGCGACTTCAACATCCCCCTTAACAATCCCACTGCCTCATCTGCTAAACAACTTCTGCAACTCACTTCCTCTTTTGGTCTGTCACAATGGACTGATTCTCCCACTCACAAAGATGGTCACTCCCTTAACCTGATCTTTAGCTATCGATGCACTCTCTCAAACTTCTCAAACTCCCCTTTTCCTCTTTCTGACCACCATCTCCTTACCTGCAACATATCATCCCTTCCAACAACTCTCCCACCTTCTACTCCTCACACCAAACTTCACAGAAGCATTAGGTCTTTAGATCAGCAACAACTTGCTAATTCCCTTCAACCGCTCCTCTCATCCTTCTCCGCCTTTTCCTGCCCTGAACACTATAATTCCACCCTTATATCCGTCCTTGACAATCTCGCCCCTCTTACCACTGCTAGGAAATCACACACTCATCCCCAGCCCTGGCATACTCCTCTGACACGGTACCTACGCAGATGTTCCCGTACTGCTGAACGGCATTGGAGAAAATCACGGAGTTCAGCTGATTTTCTTCATTACAAATTCATCTTGAACTCCTACTACTCTGCCCTTAATCTCCACAAGCAACACTACTTCTCTACTCTTATCTCTAATCTTTCTTCAAACCCAAAACGTCTGTTCTCCACTTTCAATACTCTCCTCCGCCCTCCCCCACTTCCTAATACAACTTCTCTGTCAGCTCAAGACTTTGCCAGTCACTTCATTAACAAAATGGACTCCATCAGACATGAAATCAGCTCCCCAACACAACTCCATTCTCTCCCCCCCTCAACCACAACCCTCATAACCTGAAACTTAGTTCATTCTCCCCTGTTACTGAGGACAAAGTTTCAGCACTTATACTGCGCTCTCACCTCACTACCTGTCCCCTTGACCCTATCCCCTCACAGCTGCTCCCCTCTCTCTCTGCTACCCTTACCCCTATGCTAACACACATTTTCAACCTCTCCCTCAGCACTGGTACATTTCCCTCATCGATGAAACATGCACTGGTCACACCAATCCTGAAAAAAACTTCCCTTGATCCTACCTCCCCATCCAACTACCGCCCAATTTCCCTCCTCCCTCTTGCTTCAAAGCTTCTCGAAAAACTAGTATATGCACGCCTATCCCATTTTCTTACGTTAAACTCCCTTCTTGACCCGCTGCAATCTGGATTTCGTCCCTATCACTCCACAGAGACAGCTATTGTTAAGGTCACCAACGACATACTTACAGCTAAATCAAAAGGCCACTTCTCTCTGCTTATCCTCCTTGATCTGTCCGCAGCCTTTGACACTGTCGACCACCCTCTTTTGCTCCAAACCCTCCAATCCTTTGGCATCTGTGACACAGCCCTTTCGTGGCTCTCTTCCTACCTGTCAAACCGTACCTTCAGTGTAGCCTTCTCTGGGGCCTCCACTGCCCCGTCACCACTTTCTGTCGGAGTACCGCAAGGCTCTGTCCTCGGTCCCCTTCTCTTCTCAATCTATATGTCATCACTAGGTTCCCTAATTATGTCCCATGATTTCCAATATCATTTGTATGCCGATGACACCCAAATCTACTTCTCTGCACCAGAACTATCTCCTTCCTTGCTAACCCGTGTCACTAACTGTCTTTCTCACATCTCTTCCTGGATGTCCTCTCACTACCTCAAGCTAAATCTCTCCAAAACTGAGCTCCTCATTTTCCCCCCTTCTTCCAAAATCTCCACCCCCAATCTCTCTATAACTGTCGACAACTCCATCATTACCCCTACCCCGCATGCCCGATGTCTCGGGGTCACGTTTGACTCAGATCTTTCCTTCACTCCTCACATTCAGTCCTTGGCTACAGCCTGCCGCTTCCACCTTAAAAACATCTCTAAAATTAGACACTTCCTTACACAAGACACAACTAAGATTTTAATCCACTCTCTCATTCTTTCCCGCCTTGATTACTGCAACTCTGTCCTCTCTGGTCTCCCCACCTGCCGCCTAGCTCCTTTACAATCCATAATGAATGCCTCTGCCAGACTCATCTTCCTTACACGTCGCTCTTCATCTGCTGCACCTCTCTGCCAATCCCTTCACTGGCTTCCTCTTGCCTCTAGGATAAAACACAACACTCTCACTCTTACATACAAAGCCCTCAACTGCACTGCTCCCCCCTACATCTCAGACCTTGTCTCCAGATACTCTCCCTCCCGTCCCCTTCGCTCTGCTCATGACCTCCTACTCTCCTCCTCACCTCATCACACTCCCGTTTACAGGACTTCTCCAGACTGGCTCCCATCTTGTGGAACTCTCTGCCTCGCTCCACAAGACTCTCTTCTAATTTTAAAAGCTTCAGGTGCTCCCTAAAGACTCTACTGTTCAGGGATGCATACAACCTATGCTAACCTTTCCTAATACCAGTTCCTCTCCTCCACTGCAATCCCCTGAACCCTCTTAGCATGTAAGCCTAAAAGTCCAGCTGTTTGTAGATCACCTTCTTAAGAGCTGACTACAACAGTGCAACTCTTGGCAGGGCCCTCTACCCTATAATTGTTTTGTTGTACTCCCCCTTTGTTTATAGCGCTGCGGAATCTGTTGGCGCTCTACAAATAACCGATAATAATAATAATCAAATACCTCATGTGGTTGATGTATTTGACATTCTAGCAGATTATCCTATAGAGTATTTGGTGCCTTATTAACCTTATTTTATATGTAATTATATTGCTGCTGATGTTGGCTGATGTCAATCCCATCCGAGATATAATTCACCATATACTGTGAACTATGTATCATTATTCATACTGCCAATGGATAACTAAGTTATCATTGGACCGACAAAAGGAGAACTAGATGTCTACTTATCCAACCCTAAAAAGCAGCTAGGTCCAATACTTCATTTAGACCAGAGGGAAACAAAGATTGGAACCTGTAAATCCAATAAGTTTCCCTCTGGCGTAACTGAACATATCTATTAATCCCTTCCCGATATGATATATGTTCTAAAGGGGTAATTTTAAATGTGTGATGGTCACTGTTATGTTGGACTGTACTGTGTCTTGATACACTATGTTTCATGGAGCACTTCTTAATATTCCTCCAATGCTCACTCCACCTCGTGCAGATTTTTCTGCAAGTACGGCCTAAATATTGAAGGCCGCATTTGCATGTGAGAACATAAATTACATAATCTGTGCCACAATCTATCCTACTCTTTATCGTAATGGTTTCTCCTGTAGTATGGCACTTTATGTTTTTATTTCCATGTGTGATGTGATTACACATATGGCAAAACAGGATGGGGGAAGATGAGGGACTAAGAGGGGAGTACTAGCACTAACTCCTATAGTTATTATATGCTGTATCCAAACAGCTATAGTTAAATTTGTAATGAAGGTATTTTAAAATGTATAAGCTTTATTATTACTATTAAAATAAATAGAGTAAATAATAGTGATAAAGACCACTAGCTCACACACCATTATCAAAAATATAAAACCAATCACACAAAAACATTTACACAACACCTTACAGACTGCACAATTCCACCAAGTGATACTCCCCTGTATTCCTGGCCGATAACAGGATACTTCGGCTTCAGGTGACAGGGGTAACACTGGTTGCTATTGTGTCCGCAGTCATAAATGGTGAGAAAAAATTATTGGATTGTTAGAACCCCACACAAACGCGTTTCGGACGTATTACAGGCCTTTCTCAATGTGTATCTGCTAAGAAATGACAAGCCGAGTGTCTGCTGCAGCCTCTTTTTAAACCTTATGCTCATACGCTAGTGCCAATCACAAGCATCTGATTCCACACGCCCCCACTAATAGCCTATGGTATGAGGTTGTTGTAATGCACATTCAATACTAATGTGATGATAACCCGGATTGGTTGGTGTGTAAAGACTGCTTGTAATATGTCTACACAAACACACCCACTTCCAGGAGTCTGTAACGATGTATTAACAAAATGAATGTCTTAACTTCAAAAGTGTTTCGATATCCAAGTGATTATAATAAGACATTCATAACAAACAAATATGTCCATGTTGCCAATTCATCGCACCTTTATGTTACCTCTTACGGAACAAACCAGCCTGTTAAAGTTTTGAGACTTTAACAGGCTGGTTTGTTCCGTAAGAGGTAACATAAAGGTGCGATGAATTGGCAACATGGACATATTTGTTTGTTATGAATGTCTTATTATAATCCTGGAAGTGGGTGTGTTCGTGTAGACGTATTACACAAGCAGTCTTTACACACTAACCAATCCGGGTTATCATCACATTAGTATTGATTGTGAATTACAACTACCTCATACCATAGGCTATTAGTGGGGGCGTGTGGAATCAGACGCTTGTGATTGGCACTAGCGTATGAGCATAAGGTTTAGAAAGAGGCTGCAGCAGACACTCGGCTTCTCATTTCTTATCAGATACACATTGAGAAAGGCCTGTATTACGGCCGAAACGCGTTTGTGTGGGGTTCTAACAATCCAATAATTTTTTCTCACCATTTATGACTGCGGACACAATAGCAACCAGTGTTACCCCTGTCACCTGAAGCCGAAGTATCCTGTTATCGGCCAGGAATACAGGGGGGTATCACTTGGTTGAATTGTGCAGTCTGTAAGGTGTTGTGTAAATGTTTTTGTGTGATTGGTTTTATATTTTTGATAATGGTGTGTGAGCTAGTGGTCTTTATCACTATTATTTACTCTATTTATTTTAATAGTAATAATAAAGCTTATACATTTTAAAATACCTTCATTCCAAATTTAACTATAGCTGTTTGTATACAGCATATAATAACTATAGGAGTTAGAGTGCTAGTAACTCCCCTCTTAGTCCCTCATCTTCCCCCATCCTGCTTTGCCATATTATTTAAAGGGGCAGCACCGAGGTTTTACCCATACCTCTAATATATCCTATATCAACCTTTGACACTGTGCCATTATTTGCCCAATTTGTTCAGTGATTACACAAATAGCACCTATGTTTATTACATTTATATGTCCCTGATCTTCCTTTTCTATTGGTAGGGGAATTGAAATCATGTATATTCTTCTTTTTTGCTATCACTATTTTGCTCGGTGCAAGTTTCTGTTTAAGGGTGGGTGCTCTAAATGAATTACTAAGTTTACAGCTAGAATGTGATCTAGTTCACAGCAATTTGTTTTAAACCGGTGTATCAACAGATTTTGAACTCTGGGTTAGTGCTCCTAGAAAAAACATAAAATTGTTTCCATTTCACTTGAGTACGATTCTAGAAGGTAAAATAAGGTAGTAGTTTTAATAATAATACAAAAAAAAATCTGGAGGATTGAGGAAAGGTTAGGGGAGAATAACATCCTGCTGTAAGTTGGTGGTAAGTACATGAGTAGTGCCATTATGTGTATACTAAAAAAAAAAAAAAAAAAAGACCTTTAAAGAGATGTACTCTTTAAACAGAAAACACTTCCACAGCACTCTCAAGTGGTGACAAGCACTTTATTGACTTTATTAGGGCTTATATAATGTATGAATAAACGAAACAACAACCCTATTGTTTTTTTACTGCAATAAAAAAACAAAGCTGCAGATTTAATTTCAAATATTGGAATATTGTTTCAGCAATCAGTTGTTTGTGTCTATCTTAATTTGTCCCTTTAAAAACTTTACCTCAGACACATAAACTGCCTAATAGTAATAATATATATACTCAAGCAGGAGCCTAAACACACACTTATATATCCTTGAAAAAGTGTTTTTAAAGAAAGAAATCTGGTGAATTTTAACCTTCAATGACCGCTAAAGAGTAGCGGTTTATGTAAAAGCCTCTCACTTCTAACCTAATACATTTGTAATATAATTATATTGTATCTATAATGTATTCTTTTTAGCACATATAGTTACACCAATGAATGTTGTAGTTTTATTTACATACCAAAAATGATTTATTATTACTCTCCTAACTTTGTTCATGGCTTTATTTTTATTGATATTGTATTTCCGTATATTTGGATACTTAAATCTAATTATGATTCACTACATGCTTTGCTATATATTGATGTGTGTGAAGAACACGGATATACAGACATATCAGTTTAATTAAATAAAAGAATTGTATGTAGAAAAAAGAACATGGTGATTTTTTATTTTTTTTTGCAGTACTTAGGGCTAGATTTATCAAAGCTGAGGCGTACAGGGGAACGTATATGTGCACCAATATGCCTCAGCTCGCTTGTGGCGGGGCGAAATTACCCGCAGGTAATCACCATTGCACACGGGCGCAATTTTGCGCTCGCGTGCAATCCTGCACCCAGCCCGCGCACAGCCAATCACGCACGGGCAGGAGCTGTCAATCTCCTCGGTCGGACTTGACGTTAAGGAAGCGGCGGTCTGCTTGATAGTTTACGGCGCGTAAGTTCTTGTGAACTTGAGCCCTTAGTAGTATGGCAAATTCTAAAACCTACAAGAGACATAGAAGAGTCTGCGAAAACCACAATAATACAAAATGTTAGCCATATAAAACATTAAGATTGCCATCTACTAAGAACTATTAAACAAACAAGGCTCTCATAATATGAATACACTAAATTAAAAATATTCATACTTTAAAGGACCACTAAACATAGAAGAATAGCATAATCAGTAAAAGTGCTACGGAATGTTGTTGTATTATACAAATAAAGAATAATAAGCAATAATAATGCATAATAAAGAGACAATGCAAAAGCACTTTTGAATTTCATGAGTAATTGATTTCTGTCAAATTTTAAAGTTAGTTCTATTTTCTCACCCATTACTTCATATGACAGCCATCAGCCAATATGATTATATGTATATTCTCTGAATTTTTGCACATGCTCACTAGGAGCTGGTGCCTCAGAAAGTGTGCATATAATAAGATTGTGCACATTTAGATAATAAATTGGAAAGTTGTTTACAATTGTATGCTTGTCTGAATCTTGAAAGTTTAATTTTGACTTAGTGTCCCTTTTAAAGGAACATAAAAATACAATTGCATTAATTAAAAAAAAAAAGTTTGCAATATGTTTGAGTTTGTAAAAATGATTCTAGTAAAAGTAATTACTATTTTAGTAAGTCACTGAGCACACAGCTTTAGATCTCGTGCACACACATTCACTGACTACAATTGCCAGAGATGTCTCTATAAGGGCTGATTTGTGATTGAGGATTATCAGAGCACACAGAATGACTCTGTAAGCTCTTCAGACTGCAGAGTTCCTAACCATACTCCATATTGCTGGATTTCCACTGTTTGGGTGCTCCTCCCAGCTGTTCTTTTATAACATCTTATGTTATGACCCAGTTTTCAGAGTCAAACCAGAATTGCCTAGACATGCTGCCAGAGTTCTCTAGAACCACCAACTACATGTTCAAACCAGCCAAAAGAACACCCACTACTTTGCCCCGCCCATGATGACTCCATCCTCGGAACACCTGCAAGTCTTCTTAAAGGGACACAAGTCAAAATAAACTTTTATGTTTTAGACACTTTTCAATTTATTTCCTTATCAATTTTTGCACAGTCTTTTTATATACACACTTTCTGGGGAACAAGATCTTACTGAGCATGTGCACAAGCTCATAGGTTATGCGTATACTAGTCTGTGATTGCCTGATGTCTGTCAAATGATACAGGGGGACGGAAAATTGGAGAAAAAATAAATTGGTCAGAAAAAAAATTAAAAAAAAAATCTACTGCTTATTTGAAATTCATAGTAGGTGTTAAATCATTGTCTTTTTATTATGCACTTGTTAATTATGCAATTCTACTGCATTAACCCCTTAATGACCGGACCATTTTTCAATTTTCTTACCCTTAATGACAATGGCTATTTTTACATTTCTGCAGTGTTTGCGTTTAGCTGTAATTTTCCTCTTACTCGTTTACTGTACCCACACATATTATATACCGTTTTTCTCGCCATTAAATGGACTTTCTAAAGATACCATTATTTTCATCATATCTTATAATTTACTAAAAAAAAAATGATAAAATATGAGGAAAAAATGGAAAAAAACACACTTTTTCTAACTTTGACCCCCAAAATCTGTTACACATCTACAATCACCAAAAAACACTGATGCTAAATAGTTTATAAATTTTGTCATGAGTTTAGAAATACCCAATGTTTGCACGTTCTTTGCTTTTTTTGCAATTTATGGGGAAATAAATACAAGTAGCACTTTACTATTTCCAAACCACTTTTTTTCAAAATTAGCGCTAGTTACTTTGGAACCCTGATATCTGTCAGAAATACCTTAATATCCCTTGACATGTATATATTTTGTTTTAGAAGACATCCCAAAGTATTGATCTAGGCCCATTTTGGTATATTTCATGCCACCATTTCACCACCAAATGCGATAAAAAAAAAAAAAAAAGTTCACTTTTTCACAAATTTTGTCACAAACTTTAGGTTTCCCACTGAAATTATTTATAAACAGCTTCTGCAATTATGGCACAAATGGTTGTAAATTCTTCTCTGGGATCCCCTTTTTCAGAAATAACAGACTTATATGGCTTTGTGGTTGCGTTTTGGTAATTAGAAGGCCGCTAATTGCCGCTGCGCACCACACGTGTTTTATGTCCAGGAGTGAAGGGGTTAATTAGGGTGCTTGTAGTGTTAATTTTAGCTTTAGTGTAGTGTAGTAGACAACCCCAAGTATTGATCTAGGCCCATTTTGGTATATTTTATGCCACCATTTCACCGCCAAATGCGAGCAAATAAAAAAAAAAACTTTACATTTTTCACAATTTTAGGTTTCTCACTGAAATTATTTACAAACAGCTTGTGTTATTATGGCAGAAATTGTTGCAAAAGCTTCTCTGGGATCCCCTTTGTTCAGAAATAGCAGACTTATATGGCTTTGGCGTTGCTTTTTGGTAATTAGAAGGCCGCTAAATGCTGCTGCGCACCACACGTGAATTATGCCCAGCAGTGAAGGGGTTAAATTAGGTAGCTTGTAAGGAGCTTGCAGGGTTAATTTTAGAGATCAGCCTCCCACCTGACACATCCCACCCCCTGATCCCTCCCAAACAGCTCTCTTCCCTCCCCCACCCCACAATTGTTCCCGCCATCTTAAGTACTGGCAGAAAGTCTGCCAGTACTAAATAAAAGAGTTTTTTTTTTTTTTTTTTAATAAAAATAATAAAATATTTTAGTTGTGATGAACCCCTTCCTTAGCACCAACCTCCCTGATCCCCCCTCCAGCTCTCTAACCCTCTCCCCTACCTAATTACCGCCATCTTGGGTACTGGCAGCTGTCTGCCAGTACCCAGTTTGGCCCCACAAACCAAAGTATTTTAATTTTATTTTTAACTTTTATTTTTATTTTTAATTATTTCTGTAGTGTAGCAGCCCCCCCACAATACCCCCACCCCCTCCCCCTCCCAGATCCTTTTATATGGAAAAAAAAAATTTTAACTTTTTTTTTCCCCCTTCCTAACTTCATTGGTGTCAGTGTGGCTAATGCGTGCACGTGCACGTGCGTCCATGTGCACACGCGTCCACGTGCACGCCCTTGTGCACGCGCGCGCATTGTGCACGCGCACGCGCATCGTGCACACACGCACACGCTCCCTCCTCCCACCCGGTCAAACGGCACCATCGGCACCATCGCTACCAGTGCAGAGAGGGCCACAGAGTGGCTCTCTCTGCATTGGAAGCTTGTAAAGGGGTATTGCAGGATGCCTCCATATCGAGGCATCACTGCAATACCCTCAGAGCTGCTGGAAGTGGTTGTGATCACTTCCAGCACTCTATTAGACAACTGACGTACCAGGTACGTCTATTGTCATTAACTGCTTGTTAATGCATGACGTACCTGGTACGTCAGTTGTCATTAAGGGGTTAAAGGGGCACTAAACCCAAATGTTTTCTTTCGTGATTCAGATAGAGCATGCAATTTTAAGCAACTTTCTAATTTACTCCTATTATCAAATTTTCTTAATTCTCTTGGTATCTTTATTTGAAATGCAAGAATGTAAGTTTAGATGCCGGCCCATTTTTAGTGAATAACCTGGGTTATTCTTGCTGATTGGTGGATAAATTCATCCACCAATAAAAAAGTGCTGTCCAGAGTGCTGAACAAAAAAAAGAAGCTTAGATGCCTTCTTTTTCAAATAAAGATAGCAAGTGAATGAAGAAAAATTGATAATAGAAAGTAAATAGAAAGCTGCTTAAAATTGCACGCTCTATCTGAATAA